>NC_134403.1:152841191-153146191 GCF_038048845.1 Mixophyes fleayi | reverse complement strand
TGAAATAGAATTAAAGTATGAAATAGAATTAAAGTATGAAATAGAGTGGTATATAGAGTTGTAGTGTGGTATAGATAGAGTGGTCCACACAATATAATAATAATAAAACCCTCAACTGGTCTGAATTCCACCAAACAAGTATCTGGACTGCGTAGTGTGGTGGCCCCGGTACACAATTTGGTACCGAGGCCACAATATAATTAAAAAATTGGGCATCAACTGTCACCGTTGTTTAATATCTGATACACCTAAATATGGACTGCACAGTGGAGTGGCCCCGGTAGTAAATTTGGTGCCGGGGCCACAATACCTCCTCCAACTTCCAAGTGTAGTGTTTATAAAGACAGACAGCGTTGAAGTGTTATTAGTTGACTTTCTTAACCCTAAAATTGTCCCTGTTGCAAATATTCGTGCAATGGACAGTTACTTTTTTATTGAAAGACTCAAGCTGTCAAGTGTAGTGTTTATAAAATATAAACAACAATACAGTCGTTTTAGAGCAAGTCAATACCTCTTGTTTTAAATTATGACACGGCATTTTACTTTTGGTTTAATTTCTTGTATTTTTTTAAATTTGGTTTTACTTTTTGAACATGGCAAACGACTGTTGATTGGTCATATAATGCAACAAAAAAAGGTCAAAGATGGAATTGTCCTTGGGCCCTCACACCCACCCTTATGTTGTTTAAATAGGACATGCACACTTTAACAAACCAATCATTTCAGCGACAGGGCCTACCAAACAACTTTGGCTGAAATGATTGGTTTGTTTGGGCCCCCACACCAAAAAAGCTATTCAGCTCTCCCTGTACAGACTAAACAGGCTCTACTGAGGCAAGATGTCGTCCTCATCCTCAACCTCTGATTCCTCTCCCCCTACAGTGTGTACTTCCTCCTCATCACACATTATCAATTCGTCCCCGCTGGACTCCACAACCACAGGTCCCTCTGTAGTATCTGGAGGGCAGTGCTGTACTTCATTGAGGAATTGATTATTCATTTTTATAAACATCATTTTTTCAACGTTGTGAGGAAGCAACCTCCTTCGCCGCTCACTGACCAGGTTCCCCACTGCACTAAAAACTCTTTCCGAGTACACACTGGAGGGGGGACAACTCAGGTAAAATAGAGCCAGTTTGTACAGGGGCTTCCAAACTGCCTTTTTTTCCTGCCAGTAACAATATGGACTGTCTGACATGTCTACTTGGATGGTGTCAGCAAAGTAATCATCCACAATTTTTTCTATTGTGACAGCATCCAATGCAGCGAGAGTAGACATGTCTGCAATGGTTGGCAGGTCCTTCAGTCCGGACCAGATGTTATCAGCATCCCCGCCAGTGCCTCTTTTGGGAAAACTGAGCTTTTTCCTCGCAGCCATAGATGTGGAAGAAAATGAGGGTGGAGCTGTTGGCATGTCACGGTCCTCTTCAGAGGACAATCTCCTGACCAGCAGGTCTTTGCACCGCTGTAGACTTGTGTCCGCCGGAAACAGAGACACAACATACGCTTTAAACCGAGGATCGAGCACGGTGGCCAGAATGTATTCCTCTGACTTTAAAAGAGTGACCACCCTCGGATCCTGGCAAAGCGTACGAAGGGCTACATCCACAAGAGCTACATGCTTGGTGTAATCGCAATGGCTTACCAGCTCCTCCCTCACTTTCTCCAGCTGCTTCTGCAACAGCCTGATCAGGGGAATGACCTGACTCAAGCTGGCAGTGTCGGAACTGACTTCTCGTGTGGCAAGTTCAAATGGCTGCAGAACCTTGCACAACACGGAAATCAGTCTCCACTGCGCTTGACTGAGGCGCATCCCCACTCCTTTGCCTATGTCGTAGGTGGCTGTGTAGGCCTGAATGGCCTTTTGCTGCTCCTCCATCCTCTGCAGCATATAGAGGGTGGAGTTCCAGCGCGTCACAACCTCTTGTTTGAGGTGATGGCAGGGCAGGTTCATGCTTTTTTGATGTGCCTCTAGTCTGCGGTAGGCACTGGCTGAATGCCGAAAGTGTCCAGCAATTTTGCGCGCCACCGCAAGCATCTCCTGCACACCCCTGTCACTCTTGAGGTAATGCTGCACCACCAAATTAATGGTGTGGGCAAAACATGGGACGTGCTGGAAATTGCCCATATTTAATGCCCGCACAATGTTACTGGCATTGTCTGACACCACAAATCCCCATGAGAGTCTAAGTGGGGTAAGCCACTGGGAGATAATTTCCCTCATTTTCTCTAATATGTTGTCAGCGTTGTGCCTCTTATTAAAGCCTGTAATGCACAATGTTGCCTGCCTTTGCATGAGCAGCCATTTTGTAGATGCTGCTACTGATGCAGCTGTTGCTGTTGCTGCGGAAGGGGATGCATCTACCCAGTGGGCTGTCACAGTCATATAGTCCTTCGTTTGCCCAGAACCACTTGTTCACATGTCCGTGGTTAAGTGGACAGTGGGTACAACCGCATTTTTAAGAGCACTGAGGACACTTGATCGTACTTCTCTGTACATTTTTGGTATCGCCTGCCTAGTGAAGTGGAATCTCGAGGGGATTTGGTACCGGGGACACAATACCTCCATCAACCCTCTAAATCCCACTCCACTGATGGCGGACACCGGGCGCACGTCTAACACCAACATTGCAGTTACAGCCGCAGTTATACGCTTTGCAATAGGGTGACTACTATCGTATTTTGTGGTCATGGCAAACGACTGTTGGACGGTCAATTGTTTTGTGAAAGACTTAGCGGTCTTACGACTTCCCCTCTGGGAAGATGACCGACTAACAGCAGCAACAGCAGCAGTGGCAGTAGTAGGCGTACCGCTGCAGGATTCCTCGGATGAATCCCGTATTGAGGAGGACTCAGTCTGGCTGCTGACTTGGGCTGCAGGACTGAATCTGATGGAGATTGTGGAGGAAGTTGACGAGGAGGGTGTTGCTGGTGTGTATCCAACTGGACCACGGGATTTAGGTGTCCCTGTACCGATGAGGGTCCTAGCCCCAGTTCCTGAACTAACCACTGAACTATGAAGGTTATTCAGGTGACGTATAAGGGAGGATGTTCCTAGGTGGGCAAGATCCTTACCCCTGCTTATTTGAGCTTTACATAAGCTACATATGGCCATACATTGGTTGTCTGGATTTGGATAAAAATAACTCCAGACCGAAGAGGTGCATTTTTTGGTCTTCTGACCAGGCATGACGATGGGCTTTTTCATCCCATGGACATTAGCTGTTTCCCCCCCTGGTGCCTCATTTACAATAACCACATCACCATCCTCATCATCAAGTTCCTCCACAGCGCCAGCTACATCATCAATAGCCTCCTCCCGAGCCACCTCTTCCCGTACAGTGATGGGAAGGTCAGGCTTGACAACCACCAACACCCTTGGACTCGCCTTGGGGATTTGTGATAATTTCTCTTTAAAAGGCAGAGTTGTTTGCTGTTTTGTTGCTGACAGCATAACTCTCTTCAATTTTTTGTAGGGGGGGGGAGGAGGAGGAGGGCTAAGATCCGTGGGTGAAGCTGAACCACTAGTCATGAACACGGGCCAGGGCCTAAGCCGTTCCTTGCCACTCCGTGTCGTAAATGGCATATTGGCAACTTTACGTTTCTCCTCAGATGATTTAAAGTTTCTCTTTTTGCTACTTTTTCTTAACTTGGGCTTTTTGGATTTTACATGCCCGGTACTACAAGATTGGGCATCGGGCTTGGAAGACGACGTTGATGGCATTTCATCGTCTATGTCATGACTAGTGGCAGCAGCTTCAGCATTAGGAGGAAGTGGGTCTTGATCTTTCCCTACTTTATCCTCCAAATTTTTGGTCTCCATTATATGTAGCACAAGATACTGCAGAATGTGTGAACTTGGTAATATTGCAGTACCAATGGACTTATACTGCTGGATTGGTTTTGCAAATTTGGTTATAATTATTATATATTTTATTTTTTTTAAATTTTTAAATTTTTTTTACTTTTTTTTTATTTTTAAAAAACTTGGGAATAGTGGGGAAATAACTATGCCCTTAGAAGCACAGAGCACAGGACACAGCACCACTGGACTGAACAGGACACGGCACAGGACCCAGCAGCACTACGGAACTCAGCAGGACAGAGCACAGGACACAGCACCACTGGACTGATACTGCAGAATGTGTGAACTTGGTAATATTGCAGTACCAATGGACTTATACTGCTGGATTGGTTTTGCAAATTTGGTTATAATTATTATATATTTATTTTTTTTTTAATTTTTTATTTTTTTTTACTTTTTTTTTATTTTTAAAAAACTTGGGAATAGTGGGGAAATAACTATGCCCTTAGAAGCACAGAGCACAGGACACAGCACCACTGGACTGAACAGGACACGGCACAGGACCCAGCAGCACTACGGAACTCAGCAGGACAGAGCACAGGACACAGCACCACTGGACTGATACTGCAGAATGTGTGAACTTGGAAATAATTCAGTACCAATGGACTTATACTGCTGGATTGGTTTTGCAAATTTGGTTATAATTATTATATATTTTTATTTTTTTTTCAATTTTTTATTTTTTTTTACTTTTTTTTTATTTTTTAAAAACTTGGGAATAATGGGGAAATAACTATGCCCTTAGAAGCACAGAGCACAGGACACAGCACCACTGGACTGAACAGGACACAGCACAGGACCCAGCAGCACCACTGACCTCAGAAGGACAGAGCACAGCACACAGCACCACTGGACTGATACTGCAGAACACAGCACAGCACAGCACAGCACAGCACAGCACAGCACAGAACTAAACAGCACAGAACTAAACAGCACAGAACTAAACAGCACAGAACTAAACAGCACAGAACTAAACAGCACAGAACTAAACAGCACAGAACTAAACAGCACAGAGGACCACCTAACCTAACACACCCTCCCTCTACCCTGATCAATGCCCGAGTGAAGATGGCGGCGACTAGCGGGGAATTTATAGGATCCGAGTATCGCGAGATCCGACAACGGGATTATGAGTCAGAGCCTCAGTTTCACTTTTGAATTTGGCGCCAATACCCGGATCTGTCTCGGATCCGACTCGGATCCGCAACGTTCGGGTGGGCTCGGATTTCATAAATCCGAGTGCGCTCATCCCTAATATATATGTATATATCTATATATATATATATATGTGAAAATATACAGCAATAAACAATTGGCGCAAACAACAGTATTGTATAATAATATTTCAAAAAGAGTCCACGAAAACACCTCTTCCACGTATGGAGGCAGCCTTCCTTATATTGGATGGTAAGTCCAGAGTATATAGATAGGTATAGTGCAGGAATCGGCGCTCAAGGTGTGACAGTATTGTAAAATAAACCAAAGTTCAGTGGAAAATATAAGTCATAAATAAATGGATCTTTCAAGATTCTGGATAGTCCTCTTGGACCAAGGTTATAAGTCCAGTCTTGTATATATGTAAAAGACAGAAAACAGAGAAATCAGAGGACTAGTGTGTATATGTGATAGCCCATCACCATAATCACCACACCAAAAGAACAATAAAATAGCTTATCTGCATAAACTGCTCTTATTCAAAAGCAGGAACCGTTTAGCTGTGTAGCAACTTCCAGAATAATAATATAACCAGCTTCCCCGGTATCATGATGTTTCTCCAGAAATCTGCATAATCAGCACATCTGTATGTCTGTTCTTCAATCATACACCAGTCACAAAACCTCTCCTCCACTCATGGGTCTCTGGTGTCTGCAGTCGCCACACTGTCAGCTCGTGTATTCCGCTGGTTTGAATGTAAATATCCGCCCAGTCCAAATCAATCCATGTACAATGATGTACAGCAGCTACATACATATATATGGATATATATATATATATATATATGGATATATATATATATATATATATATACATACATATATATATATACACACATGTATATATACATATATACACATATATACATACATACATACATACATATATACATATATACATACATACATATATACACATACATATATATTTATATATATATATATATATATATACATATATATTTATATACATATATATATATACATATGTATATTTATATACATTTATATACATATATATATATATATACATATATATATACACATATATACATATATATATATATATATATATATATATATATATATATATATATATACACATATATATTTATATATATATATATACACATATATTTATATCTACTATATAAATGCCTAGTGGCGTGTGTGGGGAAAAAACCAAGCTGCAGCGCCACCTGCTGGGCAGAATTATACACTGACCTATATATTTCTTGAAGGAGAAGTGACAGTTGGGAGTGGTTGGTGGTTGCCGGGGGTGACAGTGGGGAGTTTTTAACACCTTAAGTAGCTTGATGAAGGATGTGGCGATGAAGATGAAGGATGAGATGATGGAGAAAAATGATGAGGTGGTGACATGTGGACAAAACCACGTTAAAAAAGGGCGCTTGCGTCGGGAAGTAACGCTCTTCCCCTGAGGAGGCCTGGGCTAGGCCCAAATGCATGACAAGAACCTCTTTAACACCTTAAGTAGCTTGATTTGACTAGAATGCATGAGTATCATGCACGGGTTAACTTGTATATATATATATATATATATATATATATATATATATATTGTGGCAATGGGAGTGGTTTCCCACAGGCCTCTAATAGTGGAATTAGCTATGGTGCTAACTTTCTGCAGGTAAAAGGCTGCAGACCAAGTTATGTACAGGTGTAGCACTGGGCTTAAGTTCAGTAATGTACAGGTCAGAGACATGTTGTAAAGTAAATGTAAAAAGTAATTTACTTGCATGCTTTAACGTGTTTGTATCCACAGAGCTGATAGGGGTGGCTGTGCTGATTAGGCGTTACAGAACACCTGAGGAGCCATCCTTTAAAGACAAGGTGGGAGTGTCGCCTGTCAGTCATCCAAGCCTGTGGGAGGAGACATCTGTATTTAAACCTGGAGTTGTGCTCTTGTCAGAGGTGACTGACGCTGAACTAGTTGGCCAGTCAGTAGTGAGCTGGGCTATATCTAGTTAGTGTTTAGGGTCACCAGGATGTGCAAGTAAAGGTATTGCTTGCTGGTGTCATCCTGACAGAAGTGTTATTTATTGTGATGCCAAAGATAAATATGTTTGATTTAAAACAAGAAGTTTCGTGTTGCTGATGTCTACTGGGTATTCTTGCAACAGAAGGTGACAAAAGTGCCATGAGAAAGGGGCATTTTGTTACAATATATATATACACATATACATATATACATACATATACATATATATAAATATATACACACACACACACACAGTGGTTGAAGCGTGCTGGTACACAGTAGTATGCCATCCTCTCACTTCTCCTACTGCCTTCGTGGTAAAACTGTCAAATTCCATTCACTAACATTTTCCATACCACCACTTCTAAATTTCCACTGTTACCACTGTATCACCATCATGATCATCATTTATTTGTATAACGCCACCAATTTTGCAGCGCTGTACAGACAATATTTGTCATTTACATCCGTCCCTGCCCCATTGTAGCTTACAGTCTAAATTCCAAAACAATAAGAAACATACTATGCTTAATTTTGTCAACAGTCAATTAACCTACCAGTATTTTTGGAGTTTGTGAGGAAACTGCAAACTCCACACAAATAAGGCCCTGGTCAGGAATGAATCAAAATCATGACCCCAATGGTCTGAGGCTTACAAACTACGACTAGGACCCCATGCCGATCCATAAGGTACTCTGTTCAGGGTAACCCTTTTAACTACAGCACTCTTAGGGCTTTATTTAGAATGTACAGAAAAGCCAGAGATAGGGCTTCTCCCTATCTATCAAGGGCTAAACTATGTTCCTCCAGCAAAGCCGCAGCATTCCTCCTTCCTTGATCGCCATCTTGGGATGACGATGGCAGTAGCTATTCATAGAGAAAATGTTTTATTTACTTAAAAAAAAGGATATTTTCTAATCTCAATGCCTGTGAAGGAGCCCCTATATCGCCGCTGAATGCCTCTAAAGTACATCTGAGATGTCACGGGTGCGTATTATTCGACGTGACTAAAATAGCGAAAAAGACGCAAATTGCATTATATCCCAATAATTAATTAGATTGATTATTAATAAGATCAAAGGCAATGTATTATTATTATGGCGGATCCCAGGATCCTACAACAATGCCAGACAATTATTTTTTTATTTTTTTTTATATTATATTTTAGATATTAGCACTGGGAAGCTGAGTAGCACTCAGTTCCATCTATATATTCTTAGTAAATTGTGTTGATAACTGATTTTCCATTGCTGTGAAACGCGTTGGTATAAAATCTATGCTACGGCCGCATAATAATAAATAGGGGCCTTAATGTTTCATATTTGCTGCTGGCAGTAACGAGACACTGGGGCCCCCTGCTTGCTATGTATTTGCTTCTACATGCAGCAAGGAATTTAGCTAAAATTTCTTTGAAATTCTAATTAACACCACCTCCAATGTAGGTTTAGACATTTTGTGCAATGTCCAAAATATTGAAAAATATCATTCCGCAAAATTAAGTTTACATTTACAGGTCTTGCACATAAATATATACATCATTAAGAATAATGCAATGCAATATTGATTTGCTCCACATTTGGCAGTGCTCACCCACGCACAGTTCCATACATAGAAGTACACGGTCCACAAATTCTCTATGTGATGTCACAATAACGCATGCAGAAAAATGATGCTGAGTCTCCAACTCGAAATGATCAGTGCCATATCATGTAATTCTGCCAACATATTATCGCTGAGTTAAACCCTAAGTTTCTAACACTTATTTTGCAAGGAGATACTATGTCAAATGATGGGCTTCAATCTAGGATTTGGGAAAAAAGATTAAGACATTGTATCTACAATTACAAAGCTAAGCTGTTTGAGTATATCCCATTCATAACAAAAAGGTGTGAGACATGAGCACATTAGCTCAGCTAAACACCATAAAATCTCTTAGAGAAAAGCTCCAGTAAATGTCACTTCTATACATTTTAGTAATATATTGAAATGAAGTAATCTTGTTTCATGTCTGGGTAGTTTAGATCATTTTCCTGATATAATAGCTCATGTTTGATGTGTTCATCAACATCATGAAATTTGCATGGTCTTAATTTATTTGCATAGCCCTCTATGAATTTCAAATTAGTTTGTTCCATGAATACATACTTTTACAAGATCAACTCAAAACGTATTCTTTGATGTCTAAAATTGTATAGTCGTAGAAGTGAAATCAGAAACTTGATGTTCAACCATGCAATATATTTCCATGAATAAAATGTATCCCACTTGCTTCCCCTGCTCCAGTTGCTCTATCTACAGTTCCTCACCTGCTATATCAATCTGGTGCTCCATTACTCTACCTGATGATGGAGCACTGCTCTGGAAGTTGCACAAAAGAGCATGCAGAGCTATAGACAGCAATTAAGCAAGATGAGGGAAATACTAGCTTGACATTTGGTCTCCCTCTGTACGACCTTGCAGAATATACCAAGCGTTGTACTTATATAACATATGGAACTAGTGGTAGGACTACTGCTGAAGCAGTCCATGCAGCTGCCATTTGGTCCAGCAGTAAAAGGGCCTCCATCTTCTCCGTAGGACCCTGATTTGCTTGTCTGAGCAAGTGGAGGGTTCGGAACATTATCAGCAAAGCCCTGTTTGCAACTATGATCCCAATATTTGAGTTTTACACATATACCTGTAGCTTATTCATATACTGAAGATCAATCTATAATATAATGCTTACATTTTTATATTAAAGGAGCAATATGCAGTGGTGTGAATCAATAACCATGTACATGTCACATTACTATTGGAAGTGTTGCTGACGGTATTATTCCCATCATACCACTGAAATGTCCCTCATTTGGTCAAATGGTCTGTCTTTTGATTCTAACAGAGTTCTGAAATTCTCCATTAATAAATAGACCCCAAAGTGTGTGCTTTTTTTCTTAAACCTCTATTAGTATACACCTTATGCATTATTGTGTTTTAGTTCATTGCAGTGTATTCGCAAAGTAGAGTAAGCTGTGTTTTATGACATTTTGTGCTAATGTCTTAGTTGACAAAGTTTAAAATAATTTGCAGGGATGCTTTGTGGGTTCATAAAAGTCAATAATGCACTGTACAGGATTTTCTTAACCAATGGCTTACACAAATTAGGTGAATATGTAATTTAGTGTGGGCCTCCAAGATCCTCTCTTAGGAAATTAATTGCATACAAGGAAGTCCCCAATTCCATAATCTATAAATATTTTAACTGTAATATTATTAGTTATATATTACCTATGATACTTTCAATATTGTAAAGTATAAAGGTTGCTGTCCCTGGAAACACCATGAGCTTGTCATGAGCTTGGCCCTCCTTTGGCCATTTCAAACATTGCCTCATTATGTATACATAGCCCCTCTAGCAAAAATTCAATCTTTACTAAACCTAGTTATGTAGCTTCAATACAGAAATAAAAATACTTTATGAATATTTTCCTTGTGCCAATAATGCCTAAACATCATTTCCCGCTTTGCTGCATTTTGAACATCAGTGTTGTCATTAGTGCCGCCGATGATTACAAAATAGTCTCATTATTCTATATCCTCTGATTGCTAGCACATTATGTGCTGCGTTGAGAGATCTATCACTATCTACATCCAACAGTCAGTACAGGGTTGTAAATTAGGCCCATGTGTCAATATGCATTGCTTGTTATAACTAGGACTCACATGCAGAGCTCACGCTAAGGTATCCAATAACCCTATGCACTAATTTTACATATATTATAATTCACACCTACCAAAATTTGATGTGCCCAAGTCAGGACATGGCCACCCTTCCACAAAAAAGGGGCATGTGCATGCATCTCAAGTGCTAGGCCGCTCTCAACACCCCTCCCCTCTCACAAAAACAGCCTCTGGAATGTGCAGTACTCTTAGTTTGCGGGCACATACCTCCCAATTCCCCATGCGTCGGGATAATTGCGTCGACCACAGGATGACGGACAGTCAACTCAAATCTTGACTGACCAGCTGATATCGGAACAGTTGAGAGGTATATATTTTCATATATTCTGTTATTATGTACTAAACATATTTGATGTAAATTCCCAATGATTTCAATCCAATGTCAGATAACTTAATTGGTTGTACATCTGGCATTCCCAACACCCATATATCCATACTTCAATCCATCCTAAATGCTGCTGCAAGACTGATCTTCCTCTCTCAAGGCTCCACATCTGCTGCACCACTTTGCAAATCCCTAATCTGGCTCCCCGTGTCCTCTAGAATCCAATTCAAATCACTCACCATTACCTACAAAACCCTCAAAACACCATCCCATTCATACATCTCAAATCTCATATCAAAATACTCTCCCTCCCACCCTCTTAGATTTTCCACTAACCTGCGCCTTGTCTTGTTTCTGGTAACCCCCTATCATTCCCGCCTATAAGACTTCTCCCGTGCTGCTCCCCACTTATGGAATTCCCTACTACGCCCAATCAGGCTTTCCCACAGCTTTCAAATCTTTAGTTGTTCTCTTAAAACCCATCTCTTTTTTAAAGCTTACCTTATCCCTGATGATACTAGTCACACTAATACACGCTCACAGCTGTCCCAATCTCGACTTTAAGCCACACTCGCTCCTCTTGTTTCTGCTGTGCCCTCTTACACTTAGAATGTAAGCTCTCTGATAAGCAGGGTCCTTTGTTTTCATGTATGTATTTATTTTGTCTACCTTGTATGTCCCTGTTTTATGTATGTACGGTTTCCCCTACTGTATGGTGCTGCGGATTTTATGTATGTACAGTTTTCCCTACTGTACGGTGCTGTGGAACACTGTGACAACTTACAACTCTACGATAATAATAATACATGACCTGCAACCTATATGCTCCTAGATTCCTTCTTTGCTTTGTCATTTGCAGAGAGAACAAGGCAATTAGTGATACAAACAGATTACTGTTAAAAATAGAAGTGAGCTACAAACCACTAATACAGTGTATATAGAAAATATTGCAGGAAGCCTTGTACAAGCTAATAAACAAAAGACGTATAAAGGTGGAATATTCCTGTATGGAACAACTACACTTAAAAAGTTAAAAACACAAAGACAATAGCAATAATAATAATAATAATAATAATAATAATAATAATAAAATTAAAAAGTAATCCTTTACAAATAAGCTTCTCAGGTTTCCTTTGGTGCTGCAGAATTCTTCCTGTTTTATCCCAATTGTCCTATTACACAGAACAGATCAAAAAAACTGAAAAACTAGAAAAATAACCATCATGCCAGCAGCCAATCACAAGCATTTTCCCATGTTGATTGCTCCAGATTAGCTGCTGGTGAAGAATCCTGTGAAACACTGGTGGATATTGACAGTGGGCGGCTGAGTCATTTTAAAGGAAATTTTACAGGTTTTTTGATACTTTCGTTTGAACTGCTTTGTCCCGATCTGTGGGAAAGTTGGTAGGTATTCAGTTCACTGCTGCTCTGTTCTCACCAGTATGCAAGACAATGAAGATGTTTGGAGGGGAGGAGAGAACAGAGCAGCTTTGTGCTTCAAAAGCATTAGGCACTTCCTAGGGATGTGGCCACAAACCCATTGAGTTGTGGCCATGCTCCCATACTGATGTACCATGCCCCCATTATGTCATGGGCACACCCACATCTTGATGCCGCCTATCCAAATGTTGGGAGGTATAATTATGTCTAGCAATGCATGTTCTTATTACTTGTTATTGAGGTGGCCAACCATGACTTCATTGTTTACTGTTCATAGCCTACATATGTGAAATAATAAATCTTCTTAAACAGACTGATAAGTTATCTTTAAGACATGTTATTATTGTCTTTACACAATGCTATCTCACCAGACTTTGGAAAGAACGCTACCTCACTAGTGCATCAATGCATCCATTTATTCATTGTTGTACTATACACATCTCCATAAAAATATTCAACATCTTATAGGAAAAGGTAGAGAATGACTCATTAACAATACACTAGCATTTTATACACCTTACATCAAGTTGTAGTTTTCTCATTTTGTATAGATTTAGCAATCCTGTTTCCAGCATTCGTCTAACAAGTAAATCGCAATCAGCAGACACTGCAAATTTCTGAAACATCAAATTTAAAAGTAAATTAATAATACAAAAATTTCATTCCATGTCTCTGTTGTTACCTGTTGTCAAGTAGTATTTAAAATTAGAAGCATATCTCTGCCCTGCTAAAAGAAGATTAGCTCAGTGAGGCTTGTCAATGTCGTTATTCCATTAAAAGATATCACAGAGAACAGATGTATTGATGCATTTGGTGAATTAATGTGACGGGTACTTTGAAAGGCCTCCTCCTCCTCCTTTTCAGCCTCTCTCTCTCTGCTCACGTTTTAGATGTCAGATGCAATTTGCACAGCTACCTGAGTAAATTGCTTGCCACACATTAAAATACCTCACATGCTTAAACTTAAGACGTCCATACGAGTGGGATAAAAAGTGACCTCATTAGATATGTGCATTTAACTGCTTGAGTAAATATTAAGGGACATTTTTTCTGCTCAAGTTCATTTAATAATGAATAAATTCCAATATAAACTTATTTAGTATGGCACAATTAAAATTATTGCACAAAAAAGAAGCTTCAAGGCTCCTGATGATGCATCTTTCAATTTTATGAGGAAAATAATCTTAGCAGTAGAATAATGTAGTAAACAATATAGTGCTTGTCTCTTATTTTCTACTGACGAACAGATGTGCTGATACAGAAGGTCTTAGGTCAAAGCCAATAGATACAACCGATTGCACTACCAATGGTCTTTCCAAGTTTGTTAAGTTAATAATAAAGTACACATCATAATACATTTATAAGATATGTCCAACCATATGAAATATTTAGTGATCAACGTGGGCCAATTTCCAGGGCACCATTCATTTAGGAGATATTTACCACATCCCCTTCCCTCGACACACGATGGGCTCATCTGGCTTATGTGTCAAGAGCACTAATTGGACTCCTTGGATGGGGATGGGGAATTGAATGCATGAAATACTTAGTATGGGTTGACAGCTCTGTTATGTGTCCTTGGAAAGCTATGGAACAGATCATATGTTGTCATATTGTTCTATATTTATATATGTTAAAATAAGCTAGTATCTGCTCTAATTATATATGAGTTAAGTAGGGTTGACCTTCTCCTACAATGTTCAGGATTACTGTATAATAAGTATCTTTATAACTTGACTTTAAATTATCTTCTGAACATTTTTCAAAGCTAGTTTAGTGTTGCCCAGCCCCTGAAAATCACCTATGCTTGTAAAATATATTAAAAATAAGTAAAAGTTAAAATGCAAAAAGCTGTATTATAGTATTCCAGTGTCAAGTTGTAGAATGTATTGTATAAAACTGTATCTCTTGCGATATTTTTAGATGCACCGGTACAGTTAAAGAGTGAGCCTGGAAATTTGGAAGCTTATTATATTATATTCCATTAACCTCCAGTA
The DNA here is from genome assembly GCF_038048845.1 of Mixophyes fleayi. NCBI lineage: Eukaryota > Metazoa > Chordata > Amphibia > Anura > Limnodynastidae > Mixophyes > Mixophyes fleayi. The sequence continues at coordinate 153,131,634 of NC_134403.1, read as the reverse complement.
GTTGTCAGCTTTTGCAGATTTAGTATAGACTGCTACTGATACAACGCCGATTAGAGCCAATATTAAATTTCATATCCAACCTAGAAGATTTTGTTACACATGTACATGGTTCCAAACAGCAACATATTATTACCACATAATGCAAGATGAACAATATGGCATCAGAACACAAAAATATATTTGATATATCTTGTGATCTTTATTATTAGAGGGGGGGGGGGCAGATATCTAATATGTATATGTATTGATATAAAAAAAACAACTGGCATGATGTAGAAGACTCAGAAATAACAAAGCTTCATTATTCATGAGATGCCTGAGGAATAAATCTAAGCCTTCAGCTTCACCAACCATCTGTCAAGAAAAGTGTTATGTGAATGAAATGATAGCACAACGCACCATCTGAGACCTGACATCATTAGCACCATCGGGGATAGCTGACATAAGAGAGGTTCATCTATGGACGTGTCCCTGCCACATAACATCCCATTATGCCCTTCTCTGAAACAGCCTACAAACCACACTGCCCTGCAAATGCTTGTGCCATACAGAGATTGCAGTGTACAAGTTTCACTTTATATTGCAAACAATAACCTGGTCTAGAAGGGGGATTCCAATTCCAGCACCGGCAAATGCCGAAATCCCCACCTACCTCCTCCCCGTGCATCACCGTGGTTTCCATGTTAGTTGAAAACATACTCTGATTTTAGAAATGTAGATTCAAAAGGTTCTTCTCTTGGAAAGGGCATTAACAGATTATAAATCTTAGCAATTTACACATATTTAATACAATGTTAAGGAAATCTGCTTAAACTAGACAGCCCTCAACCACTTTTAGAAGTTTAGCTCCGTTATCAAGGGTGAATGTGCTATTGTTTCAAGACACAAAATAGGCAGTTACAAGTAGGATCAGTGGTTAAGGTAGGCTGGTATATGGTGGTATGTTATACTGCCACTTCTCCAACTGCCTTCGTTGTAAAACAATCACATTCCACTCATTTATATTTTCCATAGCAGCAGTTCTAATATTCCATTTTGACCATTTAGTAGGATTGTATGAAACCCCAGAAATTCTGTGAAGAGAACATCCTGGGACTCCTGGCCTTGATAATTTAGTGATGGTGATCTGGTTGTCTCTGGGAGGGGAGGGAAGGGAGCATGCCCATTTTTTCATGCCCCTCGCCTATAAATTTACCAACTCACCAGACTGAGGCTGGGAAACAAAACAAAAATATACAGGAGGGTGTAATTATCCTGGGGCACTCCTAGGACATATATGATAACAGATAATTAATTAAAACTTTAAGTCTTTATTCATTGTTCCATTAAAAAATATATCCCCATTTGGAATAAGTAGCGGAATATTTAAAAACAGTTTAGTGTATCAAAAAAGGTGTAAATAAGTGTTAGGAGATTTTAAATATGCAGCTATTCCGCACTGCCATATGTCTCCTTATAGTATTTCAATGAATATTGTTAATTGTAATATATATATTCTATTATTTCCAATTAAAAAATTATTTTTCACTCTCTTAACACCTTAATAAAGTCAACTCTTTGTTGTAAATTAGCCTAATATTTTGGTAGTTTTGGCATAATGTTCTTAAATTACTTCTTAAGGATTTTGACTTAACTTATCACATATAATGCTATTTTAAGTCAAAGTGTAAATGCAGGAGTTGGAGGTACATATTGTGGTATGGTAGTGGATAGGTGTTGCATCCTTATATGAGATAGACATATTGAGGCATGCAAGTCTTGATTTCCTATGGCTGGCTAAGAAATGTTCATTCATTCTCATTCATACATATAACAGCTAGTCTCTCCCTCTTGCATGTTAGGGCAGATTCTAAATCCTATGCTTGAATTTAATCATGCATGACATGTAGAGTTTTGTCATTAAAGATATAAATTTTGAAAGATTCAAGGAGACATGACCGGCAAAACGGCAACGTGCGTTTCACTAGGATAATTAGCTTTTTCAAGGAAAGGACTGAGGCTGGCTTTTCACTATGGTAGGGGGATGCCACAATTGTGGTCTCCCTGTTACAGCGGAAACCATTCCAGACTGTTTAGCACTGTGGTTTGTTAATGGGGAGTTAGAGAAATAAGGCATATTTTTATCAATTGTTTACTTATTTCACCTTTAACAGTGATGATCCTGTAAAGCCAGTACTAACAGGGGGGCGCACTGTTCTCATTATCGCTGCAGGACCAACCCTTATAGGAAATAATGGTATAACACCAATGTTCCGACAGTCACTGGTCACAGCTGATTTATAAACAGGAACAAGGATACCTGGTTCTCTTGTATGACAAATGTTTGTCAAATTGGGATCCAATTAGAATTATAGAATCAGCCAAATTGATTCACCCATCTCTAGTTACCAACAGGAAGAATAGTATACAAATTGAACAAGAGAATAAAAAAAACAGGTTATTTGACTCCATTTGGTTTTGCATCTCTGGACTAGAGGACCCAAACAAAGTTTCTTAAAAGCCATAAATTGATTAACAAATAATTAGTTTGACATGAAAAGAAGAATTTTGAGAAAAAAAGGTTAGTCACATGCAATACTGTTTTCGTACCTTGTTTCTGTATTGGGAACAAATGCATAATGGAGTAATGATAATAGTAATGAAAATGGTGCAAATACGCCTATGCTATGTATGGATTAGATCAATACATATGCAAGTATTAATCTATTAAATTTTAGTAAATTAACATGTAATCTTCAATTTTTTATTTTAGAATACAAATTTACGTGACAATTGTACCTTCCAATAGCCATGAATAACAAGGTGCATCTACAGTATACTTTAATGTGATCCTGGTAATGCTGTCAAAACGAGGGGAGTGCAATTTAGAGTTTAGAATATTTAGAGTTGTTTAGAATATTTGATAGATAAGTTTTGGTATTAGTAGAGATATACATGCAAAGGAGAAATTAAGAAACAGCATGTCAACATTCCACATAGTTGGCACATGTATGGGAGCATACATGTATTAATTCCATTGTCAAGGAATAAGATTGACAGGCATTACTTTCCAATTTAGCAAGTGTGGAGTAACGGAGTTTCTCCAGATGTCATTTATATGGACCTGTAATTCACACTACTGCCCATATGTGGCTGTTCTATAAACAGTTACCTGTACTGGAGCACTGGATGAAAGTTGAGCCACACCTCCGATTCTGGCAGCAGCGCGGGGATCACTAGAACTGATCAATACTGGAGCACTAATTTCCATGGAATGCCTGTTATTCATGGCATGGGAGGATTTGTGCGTCATACTGAGGGCTGGGAAGGAGTGGCGTTTCTTGGAATTCTTCTTGATGTCGACGTGCCTCTGGCTGGCACTGACAGGTCCGGTACTGTTTAAAGTAGGACTCGGGTTCACACTGACTACCATGCTGGCATCAAATGAGACAGGGACCACATAGCCTGGTTCTGCAGATAAGGTTGTCTTGTCCTTCTCAATGAGTTGTTTGGCTGCCTCGTTCAGCTAAGTGCAGAAGGGGACAATGAGGGGAAGAAAAAAGAAAATACATTAAATGGCTGTCACGCTGCATCTTGTTGCTTGTATTTCTGTCCCATTTTGCTGCCTGTTATAGACCTAGTTTGAAAGCTCTCTGTGGAAGTGGAGTACAAATAAACCATTTATCTGTTAGATGGGTATACATATTAAATCAGACAATAGACAAAATGATATATGATCAAAGATGTGTGCCCCACTTTGATCTGCTCAATCCACGCAACCACGACCACCAGAAACAGGACATTTGGGGCACATTGGTACATAAGTAAGTTTAAATAAATCAATTTTAAAATTTGTACCAGGGCTAATAAATACCCTTTACATAAGGTCAAGTCATAAGTGTTGAACTATGTCTTGGCATTCATATGCTTGTGTATATTATATTGAAAGTACTGTATGCTATAACCAGAGGTCGAAGTGGGATTGTATACGGTATGGTATGGTATGGAATATCGCCACTTCTCCTACTGCCTTCATTGCAAAAATATAAAATTCGATTCACTTATATGCCTATTACATTTTTCATACCAGCACTTTAAAATTTCCTTACCACCATTTCTATATGTTCACCTCAACCAATGGCTATAAATATATGAAACAGTAATGTGGCAGCTGTTATGTAAAATGTTTTACCCTTAAAAGGAAAATGGACAGTATGCTACATGTACAAAATAAATAACATTTTGTAATTAGCAAAGCAGAAATTCCATAATAAAGAATAAATGATTGTGGCAGGGTATAGGAAGAATGCTGGAATTTACCAGTTTCTTTTGTTTTTTTTCTTTCAGGCTGCTATTAATGATTTATGATTCTGGACTACCATGGCAACCACAGTCACATGCCACATTATGCAGTGAACAGAGAAGGTTGGAACACCCCTCTGTATGACATCCTCCGTCTCTCCATCACATGACATGAGAGCTGTCAGCCTGTGTCTTTGTAGCAGACTGACCGTGTCTGTGTCTGTCAGGCATTTTATTTGCTCTCGGGAGAGATTTTTAAAAAGAGATGATGATTTGTAGGAGAACACCTAGGAAAAATGTCAGATGCATGCTTAAAATGCGCTTAACTTGCTATTTAAAGAAAATACATAAATCTTATATTTGCAATTGATGCTTTAATGAAAATGTTTTTACACCTGCATTATGAATACGGTTTATGTAGTTGATGGAGAACATCCACACATTTAACCACATTTTTACTGAAAGAAAATCTTTTTATTCAATCCTTGTGCTAATATGTTTTCTGATTTGTTTTTGAGATACAGACTTTAGAGGCAATTGCTACAAGTCATTCTTTATGAATATATCCTAAGGGGGTTAAACAATGCAGAGAGAGAACATTTTAATGAGAAGATCATGATCGAATGCCACTCAAAACAATTTGCTTAATCATGCCATTTTACCATTAAAAAAACAGATAGGCTGGTTTATTGTGGCATGATCACACACAACAACCACAATTTATATGAGTTACAGGATCGTATTGGCTCATTGACATGTGCTTCATTACAAAAAAAAAATACAACGAAAGGTGGGATCTTTTAGATCTTTAGATAGATTTCACTCTTTACATTTAAAGACCATATTTCTTCATTAAATCTAAGCTGTTATTAAAATTCGTAATCTGGTTAAGACATATTTTGCAATGCAGCAATACATGTATCCATTACACTATGCCTTCCAATATTCATTATAAAACCAATAATAAATGTGCTGTTTTTCTACCTGCACAGGCATCTCTAGTGAATTATCCATGCGTGTCACCGCGCGTTGATTAATGTACAATGCCGCTACGGTTATCACTTTAAACTTTGCGAAAGATTACTTGAAGTGATTCCTGTAATGGTTAATAAATTACATATATTTCTGATAGCCATTAATAACACTGTGCTGTCATCCATTTCCAGGCTGTGTTAACATCCTCATATACTGCATAATCTAATAATGCACCTGCATTTTCTCCCGATCATATAAATGATTTGCGATTTCACACATTTTTGTATTTTTAAAAGCTAAACATTGCAGGTAGTTACATGAAATATGCTCCAATGTCTAGTAATCTTTCTGGGTGTGCTCAAAAGCAGTATTTCCACTAACAAATTGAGTTACTGAGCAACACTATCAAATAAAAACTTTGATGTTTTCTTATATCATCAAAATAATAACAAACAAACAGATTCGATATGACGATACTGCCAGTAGAAAATCTAAAGAGTAATTTTCCTTTTTAGATGAGCATGAGGTCTAGCACGAGTTAGCGGACTATTTGGTTTACACAAGGCAGTAAGATCGTAGAAGGGCGACAGACATGAGACATAAGGAACAGAGAACCCTGACCATGAGAACTTACATTCTACAGGGAGGGAGTAGGGTCTAACATTCTATCCGATCTGGCAATTCCCGCAATGTTTGTCACAGTCCAATGATGCTCGACTCACTCATTGTGTTGTCAATCAAAAATATGGCGCCTTTATGAATAAAGACTGCATTGTCAGAAGTGTGGACAGCATCACTGGAACATGGCAGACATTGGTGGACCTGCCAAATCAGGTGAAAAGCTGAATTCGCCTTTAAGCCTGGTAAGTCTTCTAAACTCTGTCTTTGTTTCTGTGCAAAATAGTTTAATTTGATAAACTGAGTCCTTAATTGCATTTCAATAGATTTGCAGTTTAGCATTATTATGCAATAATACCCAAGTCACACCTGCGTGAAAGCCCTTGTTTTTAATAGGCTTGGTGGCCCTCATTTACCATGGTGTATCCACTTCTCCATGTCTGTACATCTGCCAGGGAGTTTTAATTTGGTGCAGGATGAGGTTACCTTGGTAATTTCAGACTCTAGAGAGTTCTAGCTAGGAAAACATCTTCAAAGGAAACAGGCACTGCATGGATTTTGCACATATATATCACTATATATTTTTACTAATTCACATATTGCTTGTCATTTTAAACAATAAAATCATAATCATTTTCATTAATTTACTCTGCTAGAGTGTATCTTACCCAAAGCTTAAGAGAGGCAACTTAAGTTAAATTTGCAAAAAAACAAACAAAACAAAAGTGGGTCCTTTATTATTGTATGTAATTGTTCTTATTTTTAAAAATTCATTCATTATCTTCAGATATCGTCACACTGACTCATAACGCCTTTGTTACATGGTGACGCTTTCTCCAGCGAGACCTAAACAATTTTTCTACTGACAGCGCCTACCGCTGGTGTCAGCATTGCAATCATTGGCTGTTGATGTGCAGGGCAAAGTGTTTTCTCTTGCAACAAAACCTGTTTTTATTGCAGATAGGACATATTGTCCTATAGTAAATAGATCCTAACGTGTCTGATCTTGTACAAGTAAAACACAGGAATATTTCAGCCAGAACTGCACCTTCCAGGCATCTGTTATTCACAGCTGAGCCATTATCGTGTGGATGCCAGAAGGACTGTAGCATGAACGGCATTGTAGACCAGAGATAATATAAGGGACAGGAACGCACGTAAAAAACAACATAGTACCGCCACTACACCCGCCACCTCCTTAAATAACCATCATAATAGCAGGAATGACAGTGTTGCGCTCTCTACTGGCGTCATTTCGGGCAGACAGCCTCTTGATATGCCGCATTTCTCTCTAGTATCTTTTCCAAGCTGTTGGGGAAAACAGTATCGGTAAGGCCTCCATTGCTGTTTTCATGTTGGCCTAATTGGTGTCAGGGTTTATGTAGTCATTTAAGTGACTACCACCGAACAAAATAGGGATAGCATATGTATCGTAAGAACCGGCTTCTTAGCCGCCATATTACTTATTGTTATGTTGAACTTTAAATCATACTTGCCAACTCTCCCGCATTGTCCGGGAGACTCCCGCATTTTGCGAGAGTCTCCCGGACGAGTGTGGCAATCTCCCTGATAAAATTTAGTTTAAACGCCGCGATTCACCCGGATTTGCGTCATTCCGTCACGGGGGCGGGGCCAAAATGACGCGATTTCGCAGCCCCGCCCCCTGCACGCCCACGTCCCAGCCGGCATCTCCCGGAAGAAAAAAAAAAATGTTGGCAAGTATGCTTTAAATGCTTTATACACCTCCACTCAACACCTGAATAAACCCTGATATGGCGCCAATATAATATATTCGCTATATAGCTGAAAATACTGGATCAAATTGAAGTCACAGTATCAATGAATAAGAGTAATTTAAATATAAGACAAAGGCCAAGCTGCTGCAAAAAACTGGTGGCTGCGTTCACCCAAAAACTACCAATAAATTAATAGAAGATGCAGCGCTACATACCAATCTGTCTAGAAAGTATAATATAAAATATAAGTGAAAACAAAAATCACGAATGGACTAATAAATAAATGTATTATATAAAAATCAAAACCACATGTGTAGATTACCTATTAATGCTTATGCAACAATGAATTAGGAAGACATTAAATATATCTAAGTCACCGTGCACTGTGACCAAAATAATCGATAAAAAATGAAAAATATAAAAAATATAAAAAATATAAAAAACTTTGCTCATGAGATATAGCAAACCACAGCGTTAATAGATGGAGTAATATTCACAGCTGTTCTGATGTGGCTGATAATGTGGTATACGCTATAGAATGTAGTTGTCAAGGAGCTATTTGTAATGACTTCTCCACAAAAACAATGCTGGTATTCATAAAGGTTAGCAATAGACACTGGAGAGATCCACTGCAGTGGAGGATGACGTCCTGATAACTGTGTATGGCTCTATTTGAACATGGATGTAATGTAGTCAGAGATTTTTAAATGCCGTCATACTTTGTATGCCAAAAGTTCTACTCCATACTCCCAGTATAGGACAATCCAAACGTAAGTGAATGAAAATGTGTGTACTCAGTGCCTCTGTCTGTATTATAGTGAGCCGGTCTACTCCCACCTTCAAATGGAGCTCCGGCGGGGATGCGTCTGTGTGAATCGCAGACAATATCACCAAGTAGGGATCCTACCTGGAGCGGATCAGTGGCTGTCAAACCACTTCAGGCACACTGGTATCAATGGAGCCAGAGGCTCGAGTGAGTGCGGGCGGTTAGTTGTATGTCCAACTTCACGTATTCGTAGTTCTCAGCCGATGCTGTCAGACACCACACACAGGGGTCTATTTATGAAGGATTTTTCCTGTGTTAAACACCCGAAAACAACAGTTTTCGGGTGTTTACCGTGAAATTGCTATGTATTATTGAAGCATCGCAGAAGATATCTCAGATATCTGCTGCTTTGCATTTGCTATCGTTTTTCTGAGCACTCCCCATAACAGTCTATGGGAAGTGCTCAGAACCGCTATGTATTAAAGTCTAACTAAAGAAAATTTTCTCTTTTTCTACATGTTAATGTACGCCATCTGAAGCTGGCGCCATCTGAAGCTGGCGTACATTAACATATCTGAAAACTTTCGCGCTGTCCAGCTCTGTTCTGAAGAGCAGAGCTGGACAGCACATGTGTGGAGGGATCATGTGATCCCTCCCTGTCACTCATCCTACAGTTTGCCGTCCAGGATGCTAGTGCGCATGCACCAACTTTTCAGTCGGTGCATGCGCACTAACAAAAAAGGAAAAAAAAAAGAAAAAAAAAAAAAAAAAGAGAAGATCACCGCAGCCTTTAAACTTGAGAAAAGACTGCGATGATCAGGTGAGTCACTTCTCAGGGACAGCAAGACAAACAGCTCCTTGACTACTACATTCTATAGCGTATACCACATTATCAGCCACATCAGAACAGCTGTGAATATTACTCCATCTATTAACGCTGTGGTTTGCTATATCTCATGATCAACATTTTTTATATTTTTTATAATTTACATTTTTTATCGATTATTTTGGTCACAGTGCACGGTGACTTAGATATATTCATTGTCTTCCTAAATCAATGTTGAATAAGCATTAATAGGTAATCTACACATGTGGTTTTGATTTTTATATAATAAATTTATTTATTAGTCCACTCAACACCTCACTAAAGAGCTATATTAATTTTAACCTATGCCTAAATTTACAAGCCTTGAGCAAAGATAGAACTCTAATACAGATGGGTTAATGCTATGGGTTAGTAAACCATTGTAACAAGACACCTAATCATCTGCTATAAAGTACATCTTTATTGTCAATTTATATATAAAACAGATATATGGGCTTTACTTTTCTTTATTTCCTGCAAAGTGTCTGATATGTTCTCTAGAAGAAAACATTATAGCTTTGTGGAACTACAATTAATCTATAACATTTCCAAACAAGATTTTTATAGGAATTTACAGATACAATTCTTTCAAGCTGCCATATTTTCCCAATATCCTATTAAATCTTTTATACCCTTTAAGGAACAACTGAACAAACAGTCAGATAATGGTCCCAAATAGATTGTATAGAATGTTTTCTTCTCAATCCATTTAATGTTGGATACATTGTAATATGAACAGAACTTTATAACAGCAGCTTTGAAAATGTGAGCTCACTTTCTTAATAAATGGTTGCAGAGCTCACTTAACATAGGTCCTGCCTTTATATTATTTAATCTCTCTCAGGATCACATCCCTTCCAAGCATCATTAATTTATTAAATCAAATCCTAATTGCTAGTAGAATGGCTATTATACAGTGGCCTAGTGGTTAGCACTTCTGCCTCACAGCACTGGGGTCATGAGTTAGATTCCCGACCATGCCCTTATCTGTGTGGAGTTTGTATGTTCTCCCTGTGTTTGCGTGGGTTTCCTCCGGGTGCTCCGGTTTCCTCCCACACTCCAAAAACATAATAGTAGGTTAATTGGTAGCTATCAAAAATTGATCCTAGACTGTCTCTCCCTCTCTGTCTGTCTCCCTCTCTGTCTGTGTGTAAGTGTGTGTCTATATTAGGGAATTTAGACTGTGAGCTCCAATGGGGCAGGGACTGATGTGAATGAGTTCTCTGTACAGCGCTGCGGAATTAGTGGCGCTATATAAATAAATGATGATGATGATGATATTATACAAGTCTGGGGAAACCATCTCTTCCATCTTTCTTGCAGGTTCTAGCTAAAACTGATCATGTTTTACGTTAAATAAGATAATATTTTACTTTCTAATACCAGTGAACAGTTTGCTATGAAGTAGAACCACTATTACTATGAACCACTATGAGGCACCTCCTGGAGATCCCGGAGGGAAGGTGAAGTATGAGGACGGAAGGGGACAGGGTGCGGAGAATCGCACCATTTTGGCCCCGCACCCGCTATGCAATCACGCAAAAGTAGGGCCAAAATTATGCGTCATTTAGGAGGCTTCCATTCTGCCCACTTCACTAAGAGAATGTCTTGCTCTCCAGACCTATCCGGGATTCGGGAGTCTTCCAGACATTCCGGGAGAGTGGGCAAGTATGAGTGTACCACATCTCTCTCCCCTCTATTCCTATTACTACTACTGCTTTTTTCTACCTATCTGTTTTTCCCCAGTTGTTCTTCTTTCTAAAAACATCAGGTTGTGGGATTATTCTTTATTTATTCACACAAAGGGGCCTATTTATTAAACTAAAAACTGTGGTCAAGTCGCGAAAACAGAGCTTTTCGGGGATTAAAAGCAAAATTGTTATTTACTATGAATGAATTGCAGCAGATATCATAGATATCTTCATATCTCTTTATTTTACTGAGCAGTCCCCATAACAGTGTATAGGCACTGCTCAGTAACGCTATGTACCAACAGCCGAATTGAAGTGAAAAAAAAATATGTTATTGTATACCAACTGAAGCTGGCGTACATTAACATAATTGAAAAATTTCACTGAACCAGCTCTACTCTGCACAGCGCATGTGTGGAGGGATCACATGACCCCTCCATGTCACATGACCCAGCTTCTTTCATTCAGGGATCTCTGTGCACATGCCCAAGGTTACCGGTCAGCGCATGTGCACAGGGATTGGAAGAGGATACCACGTCGCAAGCAGCACAGGGAGGAGAAGAAAGGACTCAAGTGAAAGGTGAGCGTTACACTTCAGAGGAGCAGACGTTTTTTCGGAACGGCTGTTCCTGTGTTGATATTTTAATAAATATGAGAAATATTTTAATCCGCATCTATGCGATGAGGATTGAAAACTTTCATTCATATTTTGCGGTGCTTTGTAAATATACCCAAAGAGTCTTAGTAAATAAAATGTGTATTTATTTGTGCCACAGCGGCTAGCATAGCTGCATCACAGCTCTGAGATAATGGGTTCTTATCCAACCATGGCCATATCAGTGGGGAGTCTGTATGTTCACCCCATGTATGCATCGATTTTCCCTGGGTGCTCCAGTTTCCTCCTACACTCCCTTTGTTCTCCTTTCCAGTTTGAACCACGATCTCACAAAAGTAGGAGCCACGTGATTTTCTCTAGATAGATCTAAGAACCAGCATGTGAGCATGCACCTATATTTGTGCAAAGTGATGAACAAGCAGCCCAGTGGGCAAAAGATTTAAAAAAGTGTTTGGGTATTTTTTGGTTTGATCAAGCAATATCCTTAGGTAAAACATATCTATAGAAATTGGGTTCCACACCACAATCCTCTGTTCTTACCACCATCTGCCTGGCCACACACCTATGACTGCACAGAATCGGGACTGCCTTAGTATAAATCAGCTCACGCATTGCGGTGCTACTGTTTTGTTTAGGGAGAGTAAGTAATTCTAAATTATTGTGAGACATAATTATAAGGGAATAAGTAAGGAAAAAATACAGGGAAAATGAGATGACCTTTTATTTGGCTGTAAATATAGAGTGTTATGACACTTATACACAATTAAACTCAGTTCAGTAATTCACAAAACACTGATGGTAGAAGCTATTCTATTTACTGCCAGACTTCTTCACTGGACCGGGAGGCCTGCAGAGATCATTATTACCCTACAGGCCTCATTACAAACAAAACATCCCTTCCAAAAGTGAGCCTCATTCCTGTTCCTCCTTATAACATTTCTATAAAAATTAACCACTCATCATAACTCTTCAGTCAGCACAATAAAATGTGTTCCACATGTGACAAACTGATTTTTTTTCAAACATCACAGTATTTTTATTTTCTTATTTACTGTTGTAAAGAGAGTTTATTAAATGTTAACATTCAGATCAGTGGCTTAGAAATATGGGATGAAGCAGTAACAACAGTTACCAGGCATGGGGGCCCTGGGGGCCCAGCTGTTACCGCTACCAATATCCTTTTTCTACCTTCTCCAATGACACTATGGGAGCAATAACCTGACTGCTGCATCTGTAGAGAATTCTCTAGTCCAGGAGAGCTGTGTGGTGATGGTTCAAGAAGAAACTGTAAGGAAATGTACCCTAAGTGAGTAACACTGAACTTTTATTGAGGGAGTGGGAGAGGGTAGTTAAAACATGATGGTGGCTCTTGCCTTAAGTGGAAGTTAAAGGAAGATGTCTGATATGAGGGACACCCGCTAAAGTCAGGGGTGGGTTAAAAGATGATGGCAGCTTCCAGGGCCTTTCAAGCAGTGATGCAAGGTATGTAAATGAGACCCAGGAGAGGACGGTGGTGATAATGGATAATCAATGACTCCTGGCTTTGTCTAGACCGGGGGTCGGCAACCCGCGGCTCTTTCAGCCATCTGTTGCGGCTCTAGAGTCCGGGTGTCAGCGATTGAAAAATATAGAAAACTAACGCGAGCCATCAGAGGAGAGAGCAGCTCCTTGCTGGCTGAATGACTGAATGACGCTGACGTGACCCTAAGGTCGCATCACCATCATTCAGTTAGAGAGCACGCCGAGGAGGAGCAGAGAAGAGAAGATCAGATAAGAGAAGAGTAGGTAAGTGTGACTGGATCACTGATAAATAACTTTTGGTATGAATTTATTTAAAGGAAATAGAGCAGGCCGCTGATTTATATAAATTGCCAATGCACTTATTTTTAATATTGTGTATATTTTGAGATAGGAAATCGTTATTTTTGAGACCAGGGTAGAAAATGTGTTTTTTCTGTTTAGCCTCTCTAAAGGAAATGCATTATGTCTGATGTATATATCTGATACAATGAGCCTTTGTTTACCAAGCCTTTGGTGTATTGTGATGTGGTGAAGTGGCTTTTTTTGGGGGGTTTTTGTTGTTCTGTGGAATTTGAATTTGGCAACTGTCTGAAGTATTCATGCCAGTCAGACCTTTTGACTTGCTAGTGGGTCTCCTGCCTCAGAAATAAAATCCAGGAAATCACAGCAAGGTTTTAAGAATTTCATAGCTAAGTATAAATATTAGTGGCTTTGTAAATCCATGTTTTGGTAAGCAGGATTACATCCTGATTCTAAAAATTGCCTGTGTCCAAATCTGTATAAATGCACTGAAATGTATTCTTCTGATTTCAACTGACCTGATCACTGGGGCCTTTAACCAGTGAGAGCAAATAAACACCTTGCTTCAAGACCTGTTTGAAAACATCTTCAATATTGCTGTATTCCTGTGACTTGCAGATTAGACCCTAAAACTAATCCGTTCTCCGGCTCTCTGAGGTTTGGACCCAAGCTTTTCCAGTACCACCGCTCTGCCTGCTACCCATGCAGCCCTGGTTAGTGTGATAGGCCAGGGGGGAATCCATCCACAGCAACCCTGATCTATAGTGAGAGGTCAGGAGTACCAGCCCGGGTACACCAGCAATGAGTTACGCTAGCAGCGTCAGTTACCCAGAAGGAACGTGGTTCTGAGTGCCATAGAAGGAGCTCAGTGGTGGCAGCATTGTAAGCCCCTCCTACTGCAGCAAGAGGGCGCACTTGGAATAACGAAAGGGAACAGTGGCAAAATAAGCCCAGCCGGTTCCCAGCAACAACAGACAGGGTGGCATAGGTGGTCCATCCTGTCACAGTAAGTAAATAGTAAATAAAAAAAATTATTTCTTTGGGGCTGAATAATAAAAAAAGGGACAAAACTAAATTACGCTGCTGGGGAAGAAAATGCAAATACACAATGATGCTCAGGAAGAAAAACACACTATAGTTTTTTATACATAGCATAAAGGTAAAAAAAACTATATATGCAGTGTTATCGTCATTTTAGATGTAAAAAGGGTTTTGTGGTTTCCGAGGTTTTTTTTCTCTGGAAAACGGGTCCAAATGGCTCTTAGAGTGTTTAAGGTTGCCTACCCTGGGTCTAGACAGTGATTGCAAGGTATGAAAAGGAGTGCTAGGAGAGGTATCACCATCAAACCTCCACTGGGAGGATAAGAAATGGGTGTTAACATATGAAGTGGTTCCTGTCTCCATACAAGTAAAGATTGCAAAGTAAAGAAACTTCTACCAAGGGGCAGGGCCTGATTAAGGGTTCCAGCCGCCCCAGGCTAACACACCGGTTGCCGCCCCCGCCCCCCGCGCGCGCCACCCGCCCCATCCAGTACCTATATTTCTATATTTATACCACAGTCTGCCAGCCCACTTCACCACTGTGTGTGTGCGTGTATATATGTGTGTGTGTGTGTGTGTGTGTATATATATATATATGCACGAAATTGTAAAATATTAATTAATACATAAAAACACACAGGCCTTGATTCATTAAGGAAAGGAAATCCCCAAAAAATTGTAACTTTGCACATGGGCAAAACCATGTTGCATTGGAGGGGGATGTAAATTAAAATGTGGGGACAGGTTTATAGGTGGGGTAGGGCATGTCCTAGATCAACTTTAAATTGCAGTGTAAACATAAAGCTGACAAGTATTCGTGTGCTACATGAAAAAACAGCCAGTATTTAACTCTTGTGCAAAATAATAAACTAATATATACCCCTTGCATTGTAACATGGTTTTGTCCAGGTGAAAACTTACTTATTTTTTTTGATTACTTACATTCATGAATCAGGTCCACATTAGTTTGAAAACACATTAAAATGTCACTAAAGTAAAAATCCACATTCAAAGTTAGACAGATTGCGCTGTTCTCTCTTACCTGATCTTGCAGTGCAGACTACCTGACGTTCTCTCTTGCTTGTTCTTGAAGTATTGTTGTCAGTTGGCTTCTGGAACATTGGGGTCCTGTATTGAAAATGTGCAAAAATGCAAAATGTTAACAAACCCTGAATGATTCAAACACAACACTCCATTATGACCAAATAAAACAACCCCTCACTACAGGCATATATAGATAATAAAAGATTTGAAAATTATTTATAATAATATACTAACATCTACCAACCCCTGACAGTCAGTTAATTAACCCCCCAGCCCTTAGCCAATTTATAATTTTTATGACCCCTGCAGCTTATTCCCCCCCCTCCCCCCCCAAGTCATGATCTCACCTCTGGCCCCCATATAGAAAAAAATATTTATCCCCCCCCCTGCATCATGATATGTGCCACTGCCCCCGCCCATAGAGAATAATAAGTAAAGCCACTCAGCCTATTATCCCACCCCCAGTCATGATCTGTGCCACTGCTCCCCCCCCCCATTAATTAATTATTTCTGCCTGAAAACGCCAGGTTCTCCCCACATATTGTGTCTGAAAATGCCAGGTTCTCCCCCACATATTGTGCCTGAAAATGCCAGGTTCTCCCCCCCCCCCATATTGTGCCTGAAAATGCCAGGTTCTCCTCCTCCCCTCATTTTTGTGCCTGAAAACACTCCCCCTCCCCATATTGTGTCTGAAAACGCCCCCCCCATATTGTGCCTGAAAATGCTCTCCCCCCTTTTTTAGTGCTCCCTGTTTTTAGTGCTCCCAGTTTTTAGTGCTCCCTGTTTTTAGTGCTCCCAGTTTTTAGTGCTCACTCAAAGTTTTACTTACCTGCCGCTGCCTGTGAACTCCTCTTCTGGTCTTCTCCGGCGTCCGGCGGTGCTTGTGGTTTCGCGCGGTTTGTCTGATCAGTGTGGTCTTGTGAGATTTTAACATCTCACGTGACCCATTGAACAGCACACATCCCCCGCACTGACGGCAGCTGACAGCTTGTGATTAGCTGTCACCTGATGTCTTCTGCCTACACTAGCTGAGCCTGTGTATGGAGTCATAGGTGAACTCCATACACACGGGCGGACCCTATGAGGTAGGAATTTCGGGGGGCGGGGCTTGGCGAGCGGGGGGGGGAGTTGTTTGAATCGGTCAAAAAAAAAGAAATTTTTTTTCATCCCCAGCGCTGCTGCGCCCCCCACGACTCAGCGTCTTGTCTCTATTCAAATGTTGGTTGCAAGTACGGAGTCTGAAGGTTGGGTTTCCTAACAGACATTAAGCTGTAGGAAGAGACCTCAGTCTAAACCAGGCCTGTCCAACCTGCGGCCCTCCAGGTGTTTTGAAACTACAAGTCCCAGCATGCCCTTCCAGCTATTAACTGGTTGTCTACCGGCAAAGCATGCTGGGGCTTGTAGTTTCACAACACCTGGAGGGCCGCAGGTTGGACAGGCCTGGTCCAAACTGTGCATGGTTAGGTAACAGGTCCTCTTTAAATGGGCAGGGATGCATCCAGTGACCAACCATTGTTTTAAGTGCACAAAGCAGGAGATGCACAGTAGTGTTTCTGCATATGATTAACATACCACATTATGTTATTCAGAAAGATGTTGCATTGTACATAACAATCTTTTTTTACTTTCAGTATTTGCAAGATTTGACGTGTTTTATTTGAAATGTTGTACTGAGCAAATTCCTCTCTGTTTCAAAGCTGGCGATAATTTCATCTGTATCGTGGGAATAGAAGAATGTTTTATACCAGAACAGCTTGTGCTGGAAAATATGTGTCATTATTCACCAATGAAATAACAAAAATGAAAAAGCACGCTGAGCCATCAAAATAGCGACCAAGGAAGTGATATGTCCCATTTTATCCATTAATCAGGCAATACACAGTGTATTGCTCATAAATACAATGATATGATGATACTTTATTGCATTCAGAAAACCTAATGGCAGATAGAAGACTGAATCCATACAGCATTTAAAGTGCATCATATATAATAACAGTTATCCATGTGTCCTCTCATATTGTATTTGTACTATGTTTTCATACAGTTTACCATATGTAGTTATGATACATATTCTATGCAATTACATATTTACTTTCTGTGGCATGTGTCATGCCAGTCATTGATAGGGGAGGGTGGTGCTGCTTCATAGGCGTTTAGGACATGTTGAAACTGGGGGATTTTATAGCATTAGACTCAGAGGTTAGTTTTAAACCTCATACTTTTCAATTAAAGCAAAATATCTGCAGCAATAAGCTTTGGGTTTATTTTGACATTCTCATTTTAGTAATTGTTTTCTCCCTTATTTATTATCCTCCTCAATATTGTTTCATCCTATTAAAACAATTTGCCTGTGGTTATATGTTTCTGGGTATACACTGGGTATGTTCTGAACACTTAAACTGAACATTGGTACAGTAGGTAGATCCACAAATGTGACTAGTGCACCACGGCCCAGAATGCTTTGCAACTTAACTCAAATATCTGAAAGTATTCAATGCTAAAGTAACCAGAGATTTGTCACAAGAGAGAAAAGATTATCCACATAATTTTTAGCCATGGAAAACTCTTCACTGCAATAAACTGCTTTATCTGTTGGTAGAAATATGCAGCATAGTAACATGTAATTTACAGTATAACCTTATACTATTTTCTTTGCTTTCTAACATCCCCCGAAATAGTGGGCAATCTCCCTGAAGCCAAAATGGAGAAGCAATGAGCGAAGCCACTGTACAGTAAACACTGGGAAGAAGAGTCAGTAAATATTACATGTGTGTGCTAGAGAGCGGTGGCCATTTTCTTAAATAGCACACCTCCTCCTGCTGGATGCTGGAAAACAGTGGCTATTTTATTGTAGCACACCTCCTCCTGCTGAATGCTGGAGAGCAGCATCCATTTTATTGTAGCACACCTCCTCCTGCTAGATGCTGGAGAGCGGTGGCCATTTTATTGTAGCACACCTCCTACTGCGGGATGCATCCATTTTATTATAGCACACCTCTGCCATTTATTTAAACGTTCAATAAACATTTGGTTCTACTTGAAAGAGAAGTTATTAAATACATGTTTAGTCTTATAATATTGCTTATAAAGGTAGTTTTAAAAAAACATACATTGAACATAAGCATAAAATAAAATGGTAAAATATTTCTTCTAGAATTTTTTTAGGAAAGTGTTTCTATGTATTACAGATACTACATTACCTTGGATGTGTAGTGGACGGTGGCTAGAGATAACTGGTATTAACAGAAAAAACTTTGAATGCAAGGGAATAGGAGGTGTTGAATAATGCTATAGATATCCGTGTATCCTCCTGTAACAGATGTGTACCTAATATGATGATGTGTACCTAATATGATGATGTGTATCTAATATGATGACAAGGCAAAGTACAGAGATAAAGAAACAATAATTCCCGATACCTATAATTTGTTGGCTAATATTTATTTCTATCATGATGATAAATGTTTGTCTTCACAATGAGCTAATTTTAATGTTGGGTGACAGGGTTAATGTATACAGTAATAGAATCTTCTGTCTATAAATCCCATTATACAGCAATTTCATAAAACCAGAAATAGGAAAAGGAAACCATTTGTAGAAGTTACTCTGATTAGCACCTCTCAATAATTTAATGAGGCATGTCAAGGCAATGCATGGAAAGACAGGGGTACCTTTTAAATGTAATTTATTATTTTTGTAGATAATTCAAATGGTATGTAAGAGACGGCCTTCTGTCCCAAGTCTAATGGATCCCATACCCGTACTACTATGACTTTTGTACAACTGTGACCTTTGTGCAACTCTGACCTTTGTTACCAGTCCAATATATTTTTAAAAATATGGAACATCGTTAAAAATACATAAATCTATTGGACAGTTGAACCCTTCTATACTAAAGTATAGCTTATCTCAGCAACAAATGTCTCTTACATGCTTACACTCTAATATGAAAAATTCTGATTTTAAAGTATTGCCCCCAAAATTTCTCTGTTTTCAACACTGACGAAATTCACATTAAAACTAACTTTGAAGTTCCCCGTTTTATTTTTTGTCTGTGGAAAACAAACGAAAATGTATTAAACATGAGTTTTCAAAAGTACAATACTGTCGGTTTATGCCTAGTCACGTCATCTTTGGAGAGGAAACATATAATGTACTGTTTCTTTCTCTTCAGAGCCATGAGTGACGTGTATAGATGCACCTGCCAAGCATTAAAATGTCCCTGGAAATTCTATTTAGAATGATAAAAATGTTGTTAAATTAAATCCTGATCTGACATTTTCTCCAAAGCTTGAAAAATGTCATACGCATTTTATGATCTGTAAACCATTTCCAAAGTTGGATTCTGTCCATTTCATATACTTAGGATCCAAAAACCTAAAAAATGGAATAACAAAATGGCTTATTTGTGTACAGGGAGTTTAACAAGACAGCTGGAACATATTTCAATGATGACAGATAACAAACTCAGAGTGAAAGATTTCAGCATAATCATATACTGTATAGAGAGAGGTGGGAACTTGGGTTATATTGCTCATTAACAAATATTTCATGGTTTTTTTTTCTTGTTTAGAAAGCCTCAAAACAGGTAACCTGACAATAAAATGACCACATGTTTAACAGAACTCCAAAATCTGTCATATTTCTCCTGAAATTTATTATCTTACATTGATTAATGAACCAAGTAAATCACACTTTACAGCTCTGCATTTGAATTTTTTGTGATACAGCAACATGAAAACTTTCTGTCTGACTTATAAGGGCTATTACTACTAGCATTAAATGACAGAGGTAACCTCGGTGTGTTTAAGCTCACCAAAGAATGACATTTGAGATATGTTATAAAATAACACGCTTTCATGTTATAAATGGCTACCCTCAAACAACATAGCTTAAAATATAACAGGTACAAACATCACACAATAGTAAATTGTGTAATAGTATAATACAGTTTGGTAGCTTACTATGGGGTCTATTTACAAAGATGCAATGAGCCATGCAAACGGAGAAAACAGCAAATTTTCTCTGTGAAATGGCCATTGGATCTCATCACATTATTTACAAAGGGTTCAACACAGGAGAAATCATGAATTTCTCCTGCCATAACCCACTTAGCGATGCTGAACGCAGACCATATATATTAATATAAGGACTGCAATGATATGCAAATGACAAAGCTGCGTAACAATCTCAGAATGGCGTTAGGCACCCGGTTGTACAGAGACCCCTATAGACTTATCTTTATCCAGCCAGAGTCTTTCGCATAAGAGAACTGTGCATGCCCGGATATTTACTGGATGATCAATAGGACAGAGCTGTAACTTAAACTTTTAGCGCCTGGGACGAAAAGGAAAACTGGCACCTGCCTGCCCTCAATTTTAACCAAATCAACCTAAAATATTCATAAACTGCGCCCCCTTCAGCACTGTGCCCTGGGCGGTCGCCCCTCTCGCACAGCCTGAGTTACGGCCCTGCAACAGGAAGTCAAAAGAAAGAAGAACCATTGTGGAAGATCATTGCGTCTGTCTAAGGAGCACTGCCAAGCTCCATCACAGAGGAGGAGGACAAATGCATTGCATCACAAAGAAGGTAAGTGTTGGTAAATACCTGCGGTGATACATAATGTTACTTATCGCAGAACACTGACAACCAAAAGTAAATAGACTCTATAGAGAACTATAATCAGACCAAAGAAAGGGACAATGTTGAGGAAAAGAGTGACAAAACAATTTAGATCCATAAGTGAGACCCCTCCGCCTAAAGATGGACACTTGATCTGTTTATTACAAATATGCTTCATCTAGGTAAAGGAGTGCAACCTGTGGGTCAGGACCACACAGAACAATATTTTTGGGTCCTATGATTGTCAGATATGTAATATGTTGCATTGGGAACAACCTCTTTTGGACTCCCAGTACACTGGCATCCTGACACTTGGGATTCCATCTAAAAAATGGAGCACTAATCTAAGCAGCATACAGTATATAGGGATCAATATTATAAAAGTAGATCTAGGGGAATGCCAAGGTGAAATATAGTGTAATAACTGAATATTGGGAATATAAAGCTCTAGCAGGTTCATTAACTAATAGTGTGCAAAACTTACAACACACTCTGCAAAACAGAAATAAAGCTTCTGAATGGTATAACTTAAATGTACAGTCACCATGGAGCTTAATTTAAACAGGTAGGAACAACAGCTGCATGACTACTAGCAACTGCACTCTATGAACCACTGAAAATCAGGGTGGTGGTGTATTAACAACAATATAATTATTTGCTCTTATTAAAATGTGAAAGAGAATTGAAGACCAACTTGGTGGTGCAGTTCTGTAATCAAGGAATTTTGCTTTCCCTCTAAGCATACTATAAAATTATTCACAAATATTTAAATGAGTTACTGTACAAGAACAAACAGCATATGGCTGCATATACCACACTATTTCAAATAGCTTTATTTGTGACTTAATGTTTGCTTGATCACATCTGTGGCATAATATTTTATATAACAGTACACATACTGTTGGGTATAGTTGTAACGCCTATGGGCCTCATTGAGAGTTGCATATAAGATGCACTTTTTGGACCTCATGTATGGTTGAACTTATGACTGTTTTTTTTTGCACAAGATACATATTTTTGTTCTGCAACTGTGCACCCAAAAACAACTTACGTAAACGTCCATATCCAGATTTTGCTGGATCCTACAATTACGACTTCTTACGACTGGAGAGGCGGTAGAAGAGAGGGAACGGGTAGGCAAGCATAAGTCGAGTACAGTAATGTCTTGCTCATGTAATTGAAACTCAAAATGACCTGGAACACAGGAGGGGTGCCAGGATGCATAACGCTTGCTAGTGCAACAATGCCCAATGATGATATTCACTATAAGCAGCATTATCAAACCGTTACTTGGCTGATTGTTTATTGACCCCTCCAGCTGATAGTGTTTAATTACTTAGAGTTGCAGATATAGTAAATTAAGTCCCAGCCATCTATTCTCATTACTTAATTGACATTTCCATTTGAACTACTGCAAGAAAGAAGATCCCAATTTGATTTTTAAATGGGAAAACATAGATGTTTGTATTTAATTTAATTAGTATTTTGTATTTGTTAGCTATTACATTTTATGTGGAACATTTGACTTTCACAATTTATTAATAACACTGTGAAGACACTATTCTTTCTTGTGTATATGAAATTAAGATATTGTATACAAATAGGGTAATGCAACACACATTTACTATGAACACTGTCAAGCCCCATCTTTATGCTGTCTGATATCTCTCTCTACACTTTTATGGGGCAAAGGTATACATCATGTCGTATGCTAGTGTTGTAAAGCAGAGCGTATCCACATAAAAGCAATTTTCCCGCGTACCTGATTATATTTGAGCCACTTTGTGTATGAAATGTTTCTTAAAACATGTATAACCCAAAATAGGAACTTTACGAAAGCACAAAGCTATTATGCTCAAATACACTTACATGCAATTCTAGATGAGGTCCTATATTTTTATAGTGCAGCCACTTGTCTTATCACAATGATTTTCTTTTAAACAACAACTTTTAATCAGGCCCATGTGCCCCTCCATTAAAGACTGCCATCATTTTATTCCCACCTATACCCGTCAACCTTGGAGCCTCTTACCTTAACTCCCCCTCATCTGAGATCCCTATTGTTTGCAAGGTCCTGCAATCCATGAATGGCCACAGGAAACTGTCCAACAGCCATTCATAATAAACCTTCACATGTTCATGCACTGGTCTCTACATAAACATAAGGCTTCACTGCCTGTTATGGCAACTTAGGGGAAGGTAAGTTATACGAATGGTAGGGAAACTAGAGGATGGGACTTCAACAATGTGATAAAAACAGGCAGAGGTATGACATTCCTGTATTGCTCTGTATGTGTTCACCTTGTTACAATATACCAAAACACATACTTGCCAACTCTCCCGGAATGTCCGGAAGGCTCCCAAAATTCGGGTCAGTCTCACGGACTCCCGGGAGAGCTGACAAATCTCCCGCATCCCGCTACTGCGTACCAAAATGACGCAATTCGCTGTGAATCCTGCCCTCCAGTCACGCCCCTCTCCCAGAAACAAGTTTCCAAAAGTAGGCAAGTATGCCAAAACATATATATAACAACCAACAACCCAACTGGCTGTTTTCTGGCAAACCTTGTAAGCTTCTATCTGTTCAACAGCTATACGTTCTGTAAAATACTGTGTGACATTGCTATGCCAGCAGCTCAGATGTCTCCATGTCAGTTAATTACTTCTATTAATAATTATTTTGCTAACATTTTTTGTTTCTCTTTACACTATAACACACAGTGACCTTTTACACTGGCAGATTTATTGTATAGGGTGTTTGGAAAAAGAGATATTTCTTCCCTACTCAGCATGCAAAGCTGCATTGCCAGACAGCTTCACCTCCACTGTCACAAGATGACGTTTCACCAAAGGAACTCAGTAGTAAATATATAAAAGCACAGAACGAGTATACATTGTGGTTATAACCGATATACTTATGTTCTATACAAATAATAACTATTGCTTGCAGATTAGGTAAGGCTGTGACGCTGTAAGTCTTTACAATGTTATAGCAGGGTATTAATGGTAATTATCCTGGAATATAATTCTAACATTGACACATGTTAATTACATTGGGAGAAAATACTCAACATATAAAAAGGATGTAAAAATAATATGTAGCACTTTAAATAGGTAATCATTTATCCAAAGACCATCTATTCATACCCCATTTGCTTTTTTTTGTGAAATACATCAGAATAGGACAAACCACATAGAGCACATACATCCACATGAACAGGCCATGGAGGTGCCGCCCATATACAGACACATACAGCCACTCGGATCCGATGGGGCACAGTTATTTTGTTGGCATACACAAGGAAGTTCTCAAATAGCTTTGTAATACCTTAATTGTAAGTATATGTGTGTATATTAATTGTCTTTTTTTTTTCTTTTCTCTTTTTCTCCTGTTAGAGCTAGTGGGTGTAGTAAAATTGCAATAGGTGGTTCAGCTGAGTCTCGCAAGCTCTATTTAACAGCAGGTGGTAAGCGATTTCATTGAGCTTGAGATTTCAAATGCATTTTGATTTTAAGTGCATTTTGTTTAAAGTGTGGAGTTATAGCCAGTAAGGAGTTGAATCTTGTAATGGGGCTAGCAAAGGTTAGTAGTTTTGAGTCCACATTAGGTTATAAGGAGTTAAATTAGTCATAATAAGAGGAGCGGTAGCAGGTTTGAAGATCTCACTCAATGCATTTCTTGCCCTAAGTATGCAGACTTGGAACAATTATTCCAAGGATATACAATACCTCTGTGAGAAATGTAAGCAATTGGTCTCTTTGGAAGCTCAGATAACTGATCTAAGGCAGATCACTGCAACACTGAGGGAGATTGCCAATCTGGAGCAGAGTTTAAAGCTCACCGTTGAGGCGTTGGTGGAGCAGAGATGGAGGAGGATGCACGGGCAGGCAACTAGGTAAGTTATTAGGGGTAGCAGAGGAAGGAAGAGGCAGGCCACTTCTGAGCAACCAGGGGGACGGTCTTTTCAGCATAGAGGTGACAAAAGTTACTCAGAGACATAGGCAGATTGTCTTGGTAGGGGATTCAATTATTAGGAAGGTAGATAGGGCAATCAGTTACCGGGACCATGCATGCAGAACAGTGTGTTGTCTCCCGGGGGCTCGTGCTTGACATATTGCGGATCGGGTGGACAGATTGTTGGGAGGGGCTGGGAATGACCCAGCAGTTTTTGTGCATGTTGGCACTAATGACCAAGTTAGAGGAGGATGGGATGTCCTAAAGAAATATTTCAGGGACCTAGGTCGCAAACTTAAGGCAAGGACAACCAAAGTATTATTTTCAGAAATAACACCTGTGCCACGTGCTAGTCCTGGACGGCAGCTGGAGATTAGGGAGGTTAATGCATTGCTAATAGATAGGTGTAGGAAGGAGGTTATTGGATTCATAGAGCACTGGGCTGCTTTCTTGGTCTGATGCCATTGTTATCGACGAGATGGATTGCACCTGCCTGAGGAGGCTGGCTGCTGTGCTAGGGGAGAGGACGGTTAGAGGATTGGAGGAGAGTTTAAACTAGGCTTCTAAAAGAGGGGCAAGCAATTATTGACAGGATAGACACTGAGAACAGTAAGAGGGAATTCAAGAGTCAAGGGGGAGGAGAGGGGGGAAAGGGAAGCAAGGTCTTTGTTAAAGCAATAGACTTAAGTTTATGCTAGCATATGCAAGAGGCCTGCCAAGTAAAATGGGAGTGTTAGAACATGTAGCAATGAATGATAAATCTGATATTATAAGTATTAATGAGACATAGTTGGATGATACACATGACTGGCCAGTTGACTTGGAAGGATATACTCTCTTCAGGAGGGATAAGGGTAAATGTATGTCTTTATATTATGTCAGCGTTAAAACCAAGTATACAAGAAGTTATTTATGAGAGTATTGGTGATCATATAAAGGCATTGTGGTTGGAAATTTCCAGTGGAGGAAAAAGTAAAGAAAAGTTGCTGATAGGGATATGTTATAAACTGCCAGATATTAGTATGAGTGAGGAAGACCAACTTCTACAGCAAACTGAAAAGGCTACACAACTAGGTCAAGGTTTAATTATAATGGATTTTAATTATCTGGACATTGATTAGAGTACTGAGACTTGTGGTACAGCTAAGGGCAACAGGTTTCTGTTCATGCTAAAAGACCATTACATGTCCCAAATAGTAAAAAACTAGAAACCGGACTATTCTGGACCTAGCAATAGCAAATAATGTGAACGTAATATCAAATATACAAGTAAGGGAGCACTTGGGAAACCGTGATCATAATATGGTCTCATTTGAAATTAGTTTCCAGAAGCAATAGTATAAGGGATCAACTAGGACTTTAAACTTTAGAAAGACAAATTTTAACAGGCTAAAGGAGTCTATAAAGGGCATAGACTGGGACACAGTTTTTGAACGAAAAAATACAGAAGATAAATGGGCTGTCATTAAAATGTTGTTGGAAACACACACATATAAGTTCATTCCTATAGGAAACAAATGTAAAATAATAAAGTCTAAACCAGGGTTGTCCAACCCGTGGCCCACGGGCCACATGCGGCCCAGCCTGCCTGTGAATATGGCCCAGAAGGAGTTTTGGTTGTGGCAAGGGGGCAGCACTGTTAATGGAAAAAAAAATCCTGCAAAAAAATGAAAAGAAAATACTTACCTTGCGGTCACTCGGTCACATCAGCTGGCGCTCCGGCTCACTCCCTGGTCTCTTCCTCCGTGCGGTGCTCGCAGTGAATGTCGGGCGTGATGTCATCACGCCCAACATCCATTGCGGAGCGCAGCACAGAGGAGACACCCGCGCGAGAAGAACAATCAGCAGCACACAATTGGAGAAAAGAAGAGAAGAGGACAGGAGAACAAGCCGATTAAAAGGTAAGTTAAGGGGGATTTTTTTTATTATTTCAAGGGACGCTGACCAATGAATAAAA
Organism: Mixophyes fleayi; assembly: GCF_038048845.1. Taxonomy (NCBI): domain Eukaryota; kingdom Metazoa; phylum Chordata; class Amphibia; order Anura; family Limnodynastidae; genus Mixophyes; species Mixophyes fleayi. Next base: position 153,104,646 of record NC_134403.1, on the reverse strand, counting down.
GTCACCTGGTCCTGGAGCATCATGGACCTTATCTCCCTGCTACTTGTAATACTAATGGGACATTATATATTATTCTCTTTGGCCCATTATAAGTTGTTATCCCTTAACTAACATAGTGGTGTAATTAGCAAAACAGGTCACAGTTTGGGGTCACAGTGATGTATATGTCAGGTACCGCAGGCCTGGTCAGGGCACCCTGATATATAATGCCTGGCATAAATGCACTTTATTGATATTGCATCGAAACAATACAAAAAGTGATTATAGTATAATAACTAGAGAGGATTTTTTGAACAGGGCGATTGAAAAGTAAGTATAGGGGGATTTGAAAAAAAAAGTGATAAAGTGATATATATATATATATATATATATATATATATATATCACTTTTTTTTTCTCATATATATATATATATATATATATATATATATACATATATATATATGTTAACTATGTTTTCTATGGTTTTTTGGATCATCAGCTATCGTTATTGTTAGTGTATCTTATGTGCGGCCCAAACCAACTCATCGTCTTCCAATGTGGCCCAGGGAAGCTAAAAGGTTGGACACCCCTGGTCTAAACCAATGTGGCTAAATTAAAAGATAAGGAAAGAAAAGAAAAGGAAGAAGCGTGCAATTAAATTGTTTTAGTCTGAAGGAACTGAGGTGACCTTCCACATCTAAAAAGAATGATTTAAAACATGCAAAAAGGAAATTAGATTGGATAAAGTAAAAAATGAAAAACAAGCTGCTAAAGAAAGTAAGAAGAACCTTAAAAGGTTTTTTAAGTATATAATTGGCAAAATGATTAAAAAAGACAATATAGGACCCCTAAGAAGTGAGCTGGGTGGATTGATTATTGATAATGAGGAAAGAGCAGATGTATTAAACTCTTTTTATTCTTCAGTATTTACTAGAGCGAAACAAATGGTAGGAATAATACATAAAAATGTAAATGCCACTAAACCATTATTTAATATTTAGCTAACAAAGGAAGACTGGATAAAATTAAGATAAATAAAGCTCCAGGTCCAGATGGCATACACCCAAGGGTTCTTGGGGAGCTAAACACAGAAATCGATAGACCTCTATTCTTAATTTTCGTAGATTCAAATTTATCAGGCTCAGTACCAAGGGACTGGCGAATAGTACATGTGGTACCTTTGTTTAAAAATAAAATGAGATCACAACCATGGAATTATAGACCAGTAAGCCTGACATCAATAGTGGGGAAACTTCTAGAAGGTATATTAAGGGATAGTTTTCGGGATTACTTGGTGAGCAATAAGTTTATTAGTGGGAATCAGCATGGATTTGTGAGGGATAGGTCATGTCAAACTAATCTAATTAGTTTCTATGAGGAATTTAGATGTTGTACAGTAGATGTGGTCCACTTAGATTTTGCAAAGGCCTTTGATACAGTGCCACACAAGAGGTTAGTTTACAAAATAAGGGAACTGGGTGCAAGAAACAACATTTGTATTGGGGTCGAAAACTAGTTGGAGAATAGGGAACAGAGAGTTGTGATAAATGGAACATTTTCTAATTGGTCAAAAGTTTTAAGTAGTGTACTTCAAGGTTCCGTACTGGGGCCACTCCTTTTTAATATATTTATTAGTGACCTTGGTGATGGTTTAGAAAGCAAAATTACCATTTTTTGCAGATGACATTAAACTTTGTAAAGTAATAAAGAAAGAGCAAGATGTAGTCTCTCTACAGAGGGACTTGAATAAACTTGAGGATTGGGTGGCCAAATGGAAGATGAAGTTTAAAATAGATAAATGTAAGGTTATGCATTTGGGGATCAAAAACAGACAAGCAATCAATAAATTATATGGGATACATTTAGGGGAATTTATAATGGAAAAGGATTTGGGAGTGCTCCTAGACAGTAGACTTAGCAATAGTACTCAATGTCAAGCAGCAGCTGCAAGGGCCAGTAAAGTATTGGCATGCATAAAAATAGTCATACATGTAAGGGAAGAAGATGTAATTTTGCCACTATATAAATCAATGATAAGACCTTATCTTGAATACTGTTCTGAGTATAGTTCTGGGCACCACTATAAAAAAAGACATTTTGATAAAGGGTATGGAGTCATTAAGTTATGAGAAAAGGTTAGCCAGTTTAGGCATATTTACTTTAAAAAAAAAAAGGCATTTAAGAGGGGATATGATTACTATGTACAAATACATTAAGTGTTAACACAGAGAACTTTTTACCCCAAGGACTGTACACAGGACACGAGGTCACCGCTTAAAGTTAGAGAGGAGGAAGCTTTACAACCAGCAAAGAAAAGCATTCTTTACAGAAAGGGTAGTCAAGATATGGAATCCACTGCCAGGGAAGATTGTGGTGGCAGATTCAATTGATATGTTAAAGAAAGGATTAGACAAACTGTTCGTGGAAAAGGGTATCCAGGGTTACGTCTGCTACATGAAAAAACAGTCAGTATTTAACTTATGTGCAAAACATAAAACTAATTTGCACCCCTTGCATTGTAACATGGTTTTGTCCAGGAGACTTAAATAAGAAACTTCTTATTAATTTAAGATCCTTAATGAATCAGGTCCCTCGTCTCTATCAAAGAATGGAAACTTTTACTAGAGATGCTCAAGTCCACCTGAACTTCACAGATCCGAGTACCGAGCTGGGCCGGCTCGGTACTTTCACCCGCCCTCGGTAGTGAAAACGAGGCAAAACGTCATCATTGCATTGTCAGATCTTGCGAGTTTTGGATTCTATAAGTACCGCACTCCACGGAGAGCCATTTCACAGAGAAACACAGAAGGGGTATCACGGTTCTTGCCAGTCTCTAGTGCAGTTGGGCACGGTTATATCTAAAACAGAAAGAGTAGAGGTGGCTGTTTTCTTAAAAGTCTTCACATTCTACTGAGTTATTGCTCACACAGAAACAGGTGAGGTCCCAGTGTTGTTGCCAGTCTACAGTCTACATGCCATTGCTCCATTGCTAATTGTCATTACTAAAATAGAAATAATAGGGCTGTCAGTGTTCTTCAAAATCAGTAGTCCCATTATACTGTGTTATCAAAATCGATTCATAGCAGTACACAGAAGACTAGTAGCACCAAGCAGATGCTGGCACCAGTCGAAGATCGTAATCCCTCTATGTCATCTGCTAAAGCCTATGTTAAAGTGCATAGTGTTTTTAAGTCAAGGAAACAAAAATGTAAAAAAAACACCTTTTACCTTGGTAAAGAAAAAATGCCTGTAATCCAAGCAAAGTTAACTGCAGAAAAAAATAAAATTGCCAACATGCCATTCTACACAAGCAGTGGGAAGGAAAGAATCAGGCCTTTGCATTTCTTTATGAGTGCTAGTTCTGCAACTGTCACTGAGGCATCTTCTTGTAAGGTCAGTCATGACCAAGCAAGACCTTGTCATTCTGACTCAAAAAGTGGTGCCCAAATACTTTTACGTATAAAAGCCGAGCTGGAAGAAAGCAGTAAGGCATTAGAAGAAAATGTATGTTCAGATTCAGAAATAACACAAATCCCTAAGAGGCTATCCATGAGTGCTATGTGTAAGCCTGACCTTTCTGATACTGTACCCATAAATAAGCCTCCTTTCAGCATTTCTGCAGATGTGTGGATGAGCAGCCCAAAAGTAGCTGGTGATAAACAAATTGAAAACGCCACTTTGGAATTGCAACAGGATGAGGAGGACATTTGTGTAGCTGACAACGGCGCTAATGAGGATGTTGATGAGGATGATGTTCTTTGTGTAAGCCCTGCACCGATGGAAGCAGTTCTTGCACGTGATAAGAAGAAGGCCAATGTAATGCCTGGGCATAAGACCAAAAAATCCACCTCTTATGTGTGGAATTATTTTTACCCAAATCCTGACCACAGTTGGCTAGCCATCTGTACCGTTTATAAAGCCACAGTCAGTAGAGGTAGAGACCTTAAGAATCTAGGAATCTCATCCATGTTACTGATAACCAATCCTTTGCAAAAGGAAGCAAGTATGAAAGCTGTCACCCAGTCGCAAAGCAGATAACATAACATACACCATGGTGACTATGCTAATATTAGATCTGCGTCCAATATCCACTATTAATGCAGCTGGTTTTAGACAATTAATTCAGGTCTTGTGTCCCCGTTACCAAATTCCATCGCTAGACCATTTTACTAGAAAAGCAATTACTCACCTATACCAGAAGGTTCGTAAAAATGTAATTATTGGGCTGCAAAATGCCATTCTACCCACTGTACACTTAATGATAGATATGTGGACAAGTAGAACTGGGCAAACTAAAGATTATATGACTGACAACCCACTGGGATGGTGATTCTCCTTCACCAGCAGGATTTGCAGCAGCATGTACCCAAGTACGTCATATTTTTCAGAGGCAGGCTACTCTGTGTATCACCGGCTTCACTAAGAGGCACTGACAATCTGTTACAAAAACTATGGGGTGTTATTGCAACATGGCTTATCCCACTTCGACTGTCCTCAGGACATGTCATTTCTGATAATGCTACCAATATTGTGAAAGAATTACAGCTGGGTAAATTCCATTACATTCCCTGTTTCGCTCACACAATAAACTTGGTGGTGCAGAGCTTTTTAAAAAATGACAGGCGATGCTGTCTGTGGCCCGTAAAATATTTGGACATTTCCGGCATTCGGAAATAGGAGATTGCAGCAGCTACAAGAGCAATTTAATTTGCCCTGCTACCAACTGAAGCAAGAGGTGGTAACAAGTTGAAATTCCACCCTGTATATGCTTCTAAGGATAGAGGAACAGCGAAAAACCATCCACACTTACTCCACAAGCCATGACATTGGGAAAGGAGGGGGAGAATACTTTCCATGTTGTGCAAGGTGCTGAAAACATTTAAAATAATCACCTGTGAAGTGAGTTCAGACACTGCTAGCTTGAGCCAAGTGATTTCCTTAATTAGACTTTTGGAAAAGCAGCTTGAAAGGAGGAGATTAAACATACTTAGCAATTACGCTAAATATGTCGGACTTGTAGATCAAGTACTTTATTCGCTTCACCAGCATCCAAGAGTTATCAAAATCTTGAAATCAGATCACTACATTTTGGCGACTGTGCTTGATCCTAGGTTTAAGAGCTATGTCTTCTCTTTGTTTCCAACTGACCCAGATCTCAAGAGATGCAAGGAGCTCCCGGTGAGCAAGATGACAGCTCAAGTGTTACGGCGACTCCTCCGTCAGTTTCTCAGTTAACTGCTGCTAGGAAATACCTTAGCTTTCCCAAGAGACCCAGGGATGATGCAGATGATTCAGCACAAAATTTTGACATCCGGTCTTGTCTAAACGAATTGACCAAAAAACATGACACCTCTGGCGTAATCCACCTGATCCTACTATCAACATCCAAAGGATGGTGGTGGATTATTTTAATAACAGTATAGAAATAAACACATCAGACAGTCCCTTTACATACTGGGAGGAAAAAAAGGGAGCACTTCAGCCACAAAAGTGGTACTCCTTGTCGCTTAAAGGTGGTTAGTTAAAGTGTGCATGTCCTTTTTAAGATACAACATAAGGGTGAGTAGGAGGGCCCAAGGACAATTCCATCTTGCACCACTTTTCCTTTTAGCTACCGCTGTGTGCCAATGTTACCTACATGTGCTATATACTGCAAAACTCAAAGACCCATTGATGATGCAGATGAGACAGCACAACATTTTGACATCTTGTCTGATCTACTGTAAAATAATTGACCAAAATTAGTGACACCTCTGCTGTAACTCCACCTGATCCTACAATCAACTATCAACATCCAAAGATGGTGGAGGATTATTATTAATTTTTTTGAAGAGTATAAAGACAACAGTTTTATTAACAAAGAACAACATTGCTTGCAGAAGTAATGTAAGCATGGATGTCTAAATAGACATCTATATGCATTACTCAAACCTTCCACTTTGCTGCTGTTTCATTAGTATTGCACAAAGTGTTTGTAAGTGTTTGCACTTTACGTCAACAGTACCGAGCTATATTTTAATTTTTGGGGAATTGGGGCTGATTTGAAGCTCAGTGATGACCTTGCATTTTGCTGTGAATTTCAATGGCTCTTTTTATTTCATTGTCTGGAACAAGATCCGATATACTCATGTCAGAGTGATCACAGCCAATTTTGGACACCTGGCGGATTTACCCTTGTGAAGTTTGTTTTCAATCATCCTTTCAATTGCTTCTCTCTCTTATACGTGTGACCACATACTTTGTTTTTCACTGGGTTCACCAACTCCAACTGTGTTATAGGAGTGCTCTGGGTGATGGTGATCTCCTCTTCTTCATCTTCCAAAGCTTAGTTTGCAGAGGCTGGTGACACACCCATTTGTTTTCTCAGGTCTCTTAGCTCTTCTTTAAACTGGACATATTTATTGACTTGCCTCAGGGCCTCCTTTGTATTATTCTTCTGAAGCGCAGTGTATCTCTCGTGCACAAGCTCTCTTAAATCCAGGATCTCATCCGGTAGGTCACATTTTAACTCAAGTACGGTCTCCTCAACAGCGTCTATATATGGTTTACATCTCTGTTCAATGCAGTTTATCCCAACATGACGGATTCCATGCTGCCCACATGTTCCGTGTCACAGTCTGTCTAAAGCAGATCTAATGCCACTCCAGTTGTAATATCCATTCCTGTATCTACATAAGTTTGGCAGTTCTTCAGGGATGAGAGGGAGATATCCAGAGAGGAGAAGGAGATTAAAGATGCAGCACGAGCAGACACGGTTTAATAATGTAGAGTTCATTGACAGCACTCTTAGGTTTAAGGCAGCTAAGGTATTGGTAGCTTGTTTTGTGGGGACCTAGACAAACCAAGCACTTCAGCAACAAAAGTGGCACTGCTTGTCGCTGGAGTGCTTGGTTTGTTAAACTGCACATGTCCTTTTCAATATCTTACATAAGGGTGGATGGGAGGGCCCAAGGACAATTCCATCTTGCACCACTTTTCTTTTCTGCCACTGTTGTGTGGAAATGTTTCTTAGATGTGCTATGAACTGCCGTGTGTTTGTGTCGTTGCTCCGTCGCTTAGCATCTAGCCAGCTCGCTGCAGTGTTTGTCCAAAATGGTATGAAAATAATATTGTGACCTGTGAGGTGGTCAAAATTGACTCGAAATTAGTGTTATTGATGTTAATAATATTGTAGAAACAAAAAAAGAGCAAAATTATGTGATTTTAACATATTTAAGCTATTTTTCTAAAAAATACAGGTCCAAAACCAAAACACGTGAGGGCGGTTTTTCCAAAACCAAAACACGAACTTAATCCAGATCCAAAATCAAAACCAAAACACGGGGGTCAGAGAACATCTCTAACTTTTACACATAGATATTGTATTTTAGGTCTAGAATCTTTTGAAAACTTGACATGCTTTCTCACTAAAGTTTTAAAAATGCCAGTAAATCACCTGTAATTAACTATTCATATCCTAATTGGCCATACACTGCTGATATGTTGACCCATGAAAAGCTCTTAACATGGCATGATAAACATTTGCTAATTATCTTTAATAATATGCATATTTGTTTCATGGCCGTTTCTTTATAAACATCCACTCTGGGGAAGAGTGCACATTGTTGTCTAGGGGGCCAGAGGACAACTACTAACGGCAATTAAGAAAGTGAAAATATGAAGAAGGGAAGGGAGTAGAGGGAGAGAATGGTGTCAGGGTGAAAACTCCTACCCCCAATTTAGTGGTGCCCTATGTTATTCCCCTGGACAAATATAAATAAGAATTTTGAACTAACTACCTCAATTTAACATGATACTGTTCTATTGAAATATTATATCATTAAGCACTCTCTGCCTATAAGTGTCTATATATGTTTACTACTTTACTAAAAAAAAAAGAAATGTGAAGGCTGTGGTATACTAATGAAAGAAGACACATCTCATATTTTACTATACAATCTAAACTAACTAGCCAAATAAAAAAATCTAAAAAAATAGAGTTACCTGTTTAGGAATGATCATTTCGACAATAAATAAATCTATTAGTAAGTAATATACTCCATAATATTTCTTTAAAATAATATCTTCTATCAACAAATCTCCTTTGGAATCATTAAAGTATTGGTAATTCTCGATAACTGCATTCTTTGCTAGATTTTTGCAGGCCAGATCGGTCCTGGAAAGCCAGCCAAGTTTTCTGATCCCAAAGATATCACAGTACCATTATCAAATACCCAAAGTAGCACAATGAATGTCACTTTTATATAATCAGCAGTAAAACATTTCACAGATTAAATGAGGCTTTAAATTGACATTTACTAAGATAACCTTTGGTAAAAGACAATTTGAACAAGTAATCACAGGAGTTATTGTCTGACAAGTCAATAAAAAGCCTCACACAATTTTAGGAGCTGTGCTTGATAATCTCAATTATGTCATTAGGGTCAAGATGAAGACGGTTATGATCAATATAAACGTAGGCTTTCTGCCACAAAATCCATTGCAATTCTTTTGAACCAACCAGTAAAGTGGAATTAATTAAAAGAAAAGTAAAGAACAGAACAGTAGCTTGAGGAAAAGAAAAGACTTGGTGCATAGCATCATTATGGGTAATTCACCATAACACTACATTTTAAGTTGGTGTCCAAGGGAACAATATGTGGAAATTACCTTTAGACCTAATTTAAATTGTATGAAATGTTCAGCAATGGATCACATGGGCAGGAGCAACTACCTGTACTAACAGCAATGGGAATTTCTACCGTTGCTGATACCTGGTTTCTTTCTATAAAATCCTTTCAATAACAATGCAGCATATGAATTGATTGGGTATTAGTACTTTGGATATTTAACCATAAATGCCTGAGTAAAGTTACTGGTGTTTAGTGAACTGATAAGCTTCCATGTCAAAATGGCTGCCCCCAAGTGTACGCAACAGCTGCACATTAAATGGGCTCTCTAAGGGCTCTGTCACATAGGGAAAAGAGCAGCTAGGTGACCCTAAATGTGATAGCCAGGTAATATGACATAGAGAGATTATCATTCTACAATTTTCCACTTACAAAGTTAAATCCTTCTTTAGACATTTGCTTATGCAAGAAAATAATTATTCCTTTTTTATATTTCTTTTTCAAGCACCAAAAGTGCCTTTGTGTCAGAACCCTTAGAATTGCAAATCTTCCCATTCATGGTTAAAGGATTTAATGATAACAACGTTCTGTTACAGAAACGTTACACAACGAAACATGTTTTTTAACATACGTTTCAAGCCCACATACAATTACATTTCATTGGATCACTGATTCCTCAGTTTAAGAAGGTTTTATTCTTAATTTAGTGAAGTAAAAAATCTTACAAATTAATTGAATTAATCAACAGTAAGAAGTGTTATGGCCCTTTACTAAGAACAATGAAAATACATCTATGAATAAATAATGTGGTTGCTTTTGACTGACATTATTGTGTCTGTATTAGAATCAGTGGTGGAAGTGGGGTTGTATAAGGTGGTATGCCATACCGCCACTTCTCCTACAGTCTTCATTGTAAAACTATCAAATTCCATTCCCTTACATTCCCATTATATTTTTCATACAGCCACCTCTAAATTTCTATACTGTCACTTCTAAATGTCCACTTCCACCACTGATTAGAATGCTGTTGCACTCCATGCTTAAAGGACAACTGTACCATTAATAGAGACTCTGACAATCAAATATTACCCTCTGCATTTAGCAAATAGGTCTAGGTCTTAATCAGATACATTAGCCTTAGAATCTGAGCTGTTGCTTGGCAATGCGGACGATGGAAAACAATAGAATAACCACTGGGGAGTGTTTTACTTTTATCTAGGTTATAATATTCTTTTGTGAACTGTGTTATGAAAGCAAAAAACACTGTTATTCTACAGGTCTGGTTAATAAGAAGGATTCCAATGGGCTAATTGGTCCACTTTTTGTTCAAAGCAATTAACTAACAAATCCTCCATTAATGAAGTCTTTTTCTGAAAATCTATTGTTCAGTACTTCATGGAATCAAAGCTCTGGAGTAATTATGTAGTAACAAAAGTGTCCTGGGTGTTGCAGATGGGGACCCGTGATGTTATCATATGAATGCTGGACCAAAAAATATATTTCAAATGAGTTAAATGGACACATGGTAATGTATTAGGAAAACATGACATGAATAACAATAGTTGTTTTCTTCCCTATGAGTGTATGTACAATTAATTTCATGTCATTCTAAGGCATATCTTGAAATATCAGTTTATGACTCAATTGGTAATGAGCATAACAACAAGTTCTTAAGAGCATCCTGTTAAATGTTTCCACTAGTGGGTGACTAAATACTTTCAACACGTTTAAATTAGGCAAATGTATATCTGCTTTATTCTAATGGGAATACAAGAATATACAACTATATGATCAATTAAGGTCTAACAGAGCTATAGCCCAGGGGCCTCGGGCATCCAGGTGGCCCTTCAAAGTCCTCAGCAGCATTATTGATCGGTCCGGGGGGCAGGGGAGCCCCCAGCCCGATCAATGCTGCTGAGCACTTTCACTGCAGTCATCCGTCCCCGGCGCTCAGTAATCTGCTTACTGAGGAGATCTCGCAAGAGTTCACTCTTGCGAAACCTCCTCAGTAAGGAGCTTACAGTGCGCCGCGGAAGAAGGACTGCAGTAACAGGTAAGCGCTTGGGGATTGCTCACGGGGGAATAGAGGCCCCCTTAGCCCAGGGGCCTCCATTCCCTTAATCCGACTCTGCTTGTTGGTGACATTCTTTTGTGTATTTATGTCAGTTGTGTGCCACAAGCATGGACATAAATGTGGTGTCTATTGTGCCTGGCACAGCAGTACAAACCCAATGTGAAATATGTATGAACCTGGCATTTAAATGAAGTCATAGGAAAAATGGTTAGTAAAATAATCATTTGATCTTGGAAACGTCCAATCAGAATTGTAGTGGGGAACTAACTGCATACTCTCTCTGTAACTCACTCACATTTGTGCACACTGGAAAGCAATGTAAGTACTATCAAAATGAAACTTCAACAACCTGACACATAAATAAAAATAAGTTTGCACTGAATTCATATTTAAGATTTTGCTGAACACTGAATCCTTGCTACAAAGGATTCAGTTACAACTAAATTAAAAAGCAGCTGCCTTAATGATAAAATCTTATCTTTATTTTTAACATTGGTAAAAGATAATGGTGTGTCCTGCACACTACATCAGGATTAGCCGAATCTCGAGAATTCAGATGAAAACAAGATAAAACATAGGGCCTGTTTTTGGCACATAAACGCCGATACGTGCCGCATTTCGCGCAAAGTCACTCTACGCAAGCCAAGACACAAACCGTCGCCAGAGAAAGCAACAAAGTCCAATTATCTTCAAGCCCAAAGGACCCTATTACAGAGTACGATTTCAAGATGAAACAGGGAGGGGAATGGGCAGATGCACATAGTCACTGTACAGTAAGGTCATGTCAAGCTCAGCAATCTCTGATTCAAGCATTGGGCATCTCAAAGGTACATGTTTTTCTGTGGCATCACTTGTACCAGCTTGCACCATTGTAGAACATGTGTTTGTAATCAGGTGCAACTGTAAAAATGTTATGTACAGTAGCCATTAATAACATCATAAGAAATGTATATTATGTGAGGCAAAAAAAAGAAGATTTTTTTAAAAATTTAACGTTTTGACATTAATGACTATATTATTAAAAGGTGAGTAATAGCTTTTTTCTGTGCACTCTTTTGTGACTGTATATTAAACACACTGTCTGTATTGGACATATCCTGCAGCGTATAGTCTGTTAGAGCAGAGCGAACCTAGACCCGTATTCATCAACAGACATATCTTTACATCCGACCTCATGTTGAATATGGACATGCATGCATATTATATTTATATATATATTTTGTTATTTTACTTATTAAGTGCACAATTCGTCATATTTGCGTACCTTAATAAATCAGACCCATAGAATCTAGATAAGGTGCCTAAAGGCAAATCTTGCCTTTAAACACATTGCTGTTTTAAATTTAGCTGTCAAAGTTGCGGAATATCAGCGATTTGCAAAAATCGTTTCTTTAATACATTTGCCACCAGGGTGTAGAAGTACTTGGGTGTTGCCTGCATAGAGGAATTAGTTTAGTCTGAAGAATTGTATTACTTTCCTTAAATATGAATTATAAGGAGAGAAAAGCAGAGAACAAAGCCTTATAGGACCTAAGTGAGAGAAGGAGTGGAGGAGAGGATGTACCAGAAGTAACGAATGATTTCTCTGTATGTTTTGTTCATTAAATATTTTTTAACACTTACTAACCACTGTACTAAGCACTAGCTCCATTGTCCTGTATGCTGGATGACATTTTAAGTAACTGGTAAGCTCTTTATAGCAAAATGTATTTAAGGGATCTGCGTCTCTCCTCCACCCTCATTACATCCTCCCATTCCCGGTTACAGGACTTTTTTCGGCTGCACCAACTTTATGGAATTCTCTCCCTCGCACAATAAGACTCCTCTGGTCTACAAACTTTCAAGCATTCTCTGAAAACCCACCTCTTCAGACAAGCTTATAATATTCCTCAACCACCCTCTTAACCTCACTACCTTACCCTATTACCACCCAATACACAGTTTCACACAAAACAAATATCCCCTGACCAACATTGTTGTGTGACAGGATCATTTAGCCTATGAGTCACTTTTACCTTTGCAGTCTGCCTGGGCCGAAATGCAAAATGTAGACTTAGCCTTAGGCTCATATGTCAAACTCCCATTGTCCCATAGATTGTAAGCCTGCGAGCAGGGCCTTCTCACGTCTCTGTTTTACCCAGTTTGTTTATTAGTTTACTAGGTTTGTCCCCAATTATTTATATAGCGCTACGGAATATGTTGGCGCTATATAAATAAATGATGATGATGATGACGATGAAGGGGACGATTTTCATGTAAATGAATTGTATTATGATTATATCCAGTAACTGTGTTGTTTAAATGAATCTGAATCTACTTATATATTCAAATGTTGCCAACTATGTATCCTGTGGACCAGGATCAGTGCCATTTGGAGCTCATGCTTTAGTGCTAACATGGTCATGGAATATAATGAATACATTAAATGAGCTTAGTGTTTGTGTATGGCTACATGGAGTAACAGTATAGAGTATAATCCTTTGCACTAAAAGTTTTGAAGGTAATAGCCACAGTAAAAACAAACCGTTTGAACATAAAGCTGTTCGGTTTTAATTCATGACCCTTAATATAATTTAGTAAATGTAATTAATTCAGCGTACTTGAGACATTCATATAAATACTGAGTGACAAGGCAACTATGTTCACTATGAAAGAGTAAGTAGACTTTAGATTGTATATCACCACACTTAGTTTACAGATTTTTCTTTTGGTAAAAGATCACCGTTAAATAAAATACATTAGCTACGACATTAAGATACATGAATGTGCATGTAAACCGGAGCATGGTAATGTTATTTCCTACCATGACTGTCATTTTCTCACCTCTACATAGAGAATGGGAAAAATTCCAATCTTGTCTCCCAACATTCCTTCGGCCCAATTATCATCCACACGTCTGATCACAGTTAGAATTTCATCCTGAAAAAAAAATGTTAAATGTCATCAGGTTACAGAAATACAAATACATTTTTAGTACCAATATATGTTTATGAATGTATAGGATAACAATTTATATTGTCAGTTTCATACAGATCAATGTCATTGTGTATGCGTGTGTGTTCAAAAAGTTAGGAAATTTAAATCCAGAGCAAATTGTGGTTAAAGTAAATGTTTTGTATCCAAGAGCAACCAATCAAATCTAATCCATTTGTCATGCAAGAAACTAAACAAAGCAAATATTTGGTTGCCATAATATTAGCCCTGAAATCACACCTCGCAAATCTGCCAGATTGGGTGGGGCCTTCATAATAAAAAAAATGATCCAAATGATTTATCGCCTTTAGTAAATTTGATTTGATCCAGATTAATAAAATGATAAGTTATTGTATTTTAATTTACCATGTTCAAGCACCTCATATGAAAAAGTTCTTGCCCAGATCTGAGATTTTTACACGCTCTGTTATAATGGCTGAAGATTCCCTAACATTACAGGGGTGTGACCAAGAAACTGCTAGCATCATTCAGCAGCTGTTAGTTTAGCGATCCTTCATGTGGTCTCTTGTCGGTGTGGATACAGGATATAATCTGCTACTAATAGTTTCTATTGTAGAATATAGATTGCACACCCAGAGGGCAGAATTAAATAACCAGTATGACACTGATCCCAAATGCACCATTTACTGCCATTGCTGTGACAGTCTACAGCATCATATTGAAAAAAATAAAAAAAATACGATTAATGTACTTTACAATAAAAAGCTCTAAGACCTTTCAACAAAGGTGTCTCTTGGGGTAGATAAAACTACAGTAACTTTTCAGAACAAGCTCTGCCAATACACGCCAGCACTCAGCAGTGCTCAGTAGAACTGAGCCTCAGTGTGTGAGGTCAAAAGAGAAGGTCTCTTTTAATCTTGCTCTGTACAGAATGAGTGACACAACACCATATTAACCTGCCTTTACTTGTAGTTTAGAAGATAACAGTCAATAGCCACCCACTGCCAGGTAATCAAAGGCAGAACAGAGCCTGTTAGACTGAGGACCGACACATTTTATACATGTCATCCCTGAAGCTGCTTCCACTATTTTTCAATATATTTTCTTTTCACTTGGAGCATTTTCCTCTGTGGGGGTTTTCTGGTCTCTCTGCAAGGGACCTACTCTAAAAGTAATACACTCCTCTGGATTTATTACTTTTTTTTTTGGTAGATAAATATATCTCTTGTCAGATAAACAAATGTCACGTTAAAATAGTGCTACTGCAGTTTAAATAATGTCAGTTAGATAGCTGGAAGCAATAGGCCAATACAGTTAACCTTATCTAATAGGACAAGGACTGATGTGAATGACTAAGTATTCTCTATAAAGCGGTACAGGAAAACATGCAGGCCTGATGCTGAGTTGAACATATGCAAGTTTGTGTAGTGTAAACTGGGCAAATTTGCATTGTATATACCTGCAAAGAGCACAGACACATAGACGCTAATGAAAACTTGCATGCATCTTGCACTTGAATCTCCTTTCGACTGGCGAGAAGGAAGGGAAGGGTCATGCAAAAACAGGCCAAAATCAGCAAGAGCATGTTCATGCAAATGCAGCTCGTGCAGACCTGCAGAGACATACATATTCGCCTGATAGGAGGCGTATCTTTTGCACATTGTAGAGGGCAAGTGCAAGTACACACTGATGACTTGGCGTAAGTCAGGTGCATACGTTGCAGATGCAGAGTTGAAAGCATCTCTAGATGTGTACAGGCTCTGCATATGGACGGAAATATGCTATTTTTGCATGTACCTTTTAAAGGAAAATTACTTATATTTGTGACCAAAAGCATGTACACCAGCACACAATCTAGATAATTGATACTAATGAATAAAATTAATATTTATTGAAGGTCAGAAGAGTTAGAGTTGGATAAAATACAATAGAAGTTATATATAGGAACACTTAGTAATAAGAATAGATACAGGGAAGACTTAGAAGCAATACTTAATATATGGGGCCTTAATAATGAAGCCCAATATATTAAGTATTGCATCTAAGCTTCCCTGTAGCATTCGGTATTTACTAAGTGTTCCAAGAGAACTTCATTGTATTTTACCAAGCACTAACTCTTCTGGACGCTGCAAGAAATATTGAAATTGATGCAAAGTTAAAGTGAATGCTTTTCTGAAAGTGTCTGTGTACATTCTTTTTTGGACTATCAGCATCCAAGCGCATTGAAGAACATGCGGTAAACTCTTAAAATTAACAAATATTTGGGGTCACCTTATTTTGCATGTATAAATGGTGGGAAGTTGCACCAAGTGAAGCTAATTTTTGTTAAAACCACAGCTATTGTTTGCACATATTACTTCTACACCTATACACATTATTGGACATTACTACTACTAATGGTATACTCACAAGCACCCTAATAAAGACCATAAGTGTTGGTGGCTCATACTAATAGCACTGGAGTTCCATTGCACCGCAGTGGACAGTCCCAATCTATTGCAGGTAGAATAATAACACAATGCGAATCTTGGCTTTTTGGATAAGATCAAGTGTAGTTCTGCCCTAGGAGAGGGGATGCCATTCCGCAACAGGGGAAACTACCTTGGTCCAGGCTAAAAGCCCTTGGTTTGAGCCCGAGACACCCGGGACCTGGGAGGACTTCAAAATGTATGGTGTATGGTTAGAAAACCTGCACTGATGCATGAGTAAAGGTACTAGAGCACTATCCACAGGGTAACAATGCAACAATCTTTATTTCTTTTCCCTGGCCTTTTGGTTGGGCCATAATTTTTTTTAAACCCACTAGCTATGAGACTGGGTCCTCTGAACACTGTTTTAATTTCTATTTATTTACATAGCATTTACACTTTTTCACTTTTTTTGTTTGACTTAAGTCTTTTTTGTTTGTCACTTTTTGCGGTGGAGCCCTGGACCATTATGGGTTACTATAGTCTTCTATATCCCATTAGAGGCCAAAGGAGAGCTTGACAAAGGAGAGCTTGAATACCCTTATCCCTCTCTGGGGCCGTAAGGCTCCTGGGGCATGGGAAGGAATGTGGACCTATTGTGGCAAAGGCTCGTAGTGCCAACCCTTTATGCACTGTAGGATTCACATGTCCTATATTGTGAGCACACACCTTGGGCTTTCATTCAAGATTAATAAAACAAAATAATAATCTTGTTGCTAATCTTTTTTTATTGGCTTTTTTATTTTTTAAGCAATTTTTATATAAATTTACTGCATGCCTTTGGAGGAATTAGGAAGGGAATGTTAGGCACAGCCAAATTTTTTGAGTGCCCACCACTAATTTGTGTCTGCACAGTCGCAGGTTAAGATGAGAAATTTGATTTTGCTACTCAATAACTTTTAACTTTTTAAGCAAAAGCCATTGCAATACGGTTTAACCTATGTACTTTAAACCACTTTCTTAATAAAAGGTGGATTTTCACCTTAGAGTGATTCTTTTTTGCAGACCAAGATTGGTTTTCATGAAATATCGTCCTTCTTTGCTGTGTTCCTTAATGCTTCAATTATAAAACAGTCCCTACTGGAGAGAAGCTTCCCCCCCCCCCCACCAGCATGCTACTGTCATTCTGCTACTACAATGCATTACTGTGGAAACGGTCTCATGTGGTGAATTGGTTGAATTAGGTTTTCTCTACAGATAGCACTTTGCATTTTGTCCAGAAAGCTGTATCATGATCGGGTAGCAATTTTATTTCCTGCATCTTAGCTTGATTACCCTGCCTCCAACTCTCAATTCACAATCTCCAATAGAGCTATAATAGTTATACAATTCACAATTGTCATGTTAGATAAAAGCATTTTAAGGCCAGAAGTCAATACATTCAAGACTGAAACTACCAATTTCAAACACATTGCAGGGGAAAATTATAGAATACATTGGAGTTCCCTTCACTTCCCCATATCCTAAACATTTAAAGTGTAAGAAGATAAGACAAATAGCTGCTAGCACCAGCACACGCAATCTTCCAGGAAAGGGTGAACATCTGCCAAACATTTCTATAAATCACCTCCACACCAGAAAGATAAACTCCTAGCAGCACGGAACACGTAACAATGTGTATTACAGACCTGTTCGGGAGCTGTTTCTGTTTCAGCCTTGTTCCTTTTATGCAGCTTATGGAAACTAAAGATGATAATTGCAAAATGCCAGCAATAGCAGTAATGTCCAGTAGTATTCCACCAATAATGAAAATGGCCAATAACATGCAAGCAGAAAGATCAATGTACATGTAAAAAATAATGGCACTAGTATTGCCCAAACATATTTCAGCAAAAGTAGTTTCCAGTCATATGATAACAGTGACTGTAATTGCCCAGCAACATGCGAGTAGAAGTAGTAGTTCCCAGTAATACACCAGCAATAAAAGCAATGTGCATTAATAACCCACAGTAACAGTAGTAGTGACCAGTAATATCAAATAAATAACACAATGTGTCACAAAAACAGAGCTATCGGACCCTGGGGTCTGTCTAGTTTGACACTACGATACCAGGAGGCACGGAGTCTAATGAGGCAGGTTGTCTTCGCCAGGGACCCCCATAAGGAAGTATAGACTGTGTGGCCTCTGCCCCGCAGGTCGCTGCCCTCTGAGAGAGTGCTAGAAGAATTGGGATGAGAGAAAGGTGGGAGACTTCAGCCCTGAAAAAATACGCTGGGAGAACATGGCAAGACATTTGGAACAAAAGTCTGCAGAGGAAGGAGCTGCTGGTACCTGGATTCTGTGAGAAGATAGTCTGCAGACTTGAGAATACTACTGGAACAGAGAGCTGGACAGTAGGACGAGATAGTCTGCTGACTTGAGAATACTACTGGAATGGAGAGCTGGACAGTAGGACGAGATAGTCTGCTGACTTGAGAATACTACTGGAATGGAGAGCTGGACAGTAGGACGAGATAGTCTGCTGACTTAAGGATACCACTGGAACAGCGAGCTGGACACTAGGAAATGAAAGTCTGCGGACTTGAGGATACTACTGGAACAACGAGCTGAACACTAGGAAGTCATAGTCTGCGGACTGAGGATACCACTGGAACAGCGAACTGGACACTAGGAAGTGATAGTCTGCAGACTAAGAATACCAATGAACAGCGAGCTGATAACAAAAGTGGTAATAGAAAAGTAATGAATAGCTGCAGAAGCGTTACCAGAACATTGGGAGCCACGTCTGAGCACTAGCTGGAAAGCTGACACAAAGAACAGACACCATAATGCTGTTTCAGGTACTTTAAATATCCTGTTGGCGGTGATTGACAGGCCAATGAATAGAAGGAGGAGTTTGTAAAACAAATCAGGTCTGCGAATCCAGGATGGCGGCTGGTAGCAGGGATCGCGGTGCTCAGCGCTGAAGAGAAGCCAGTGTTTCTACGAGCTAGCACCTCTCCTATCACTTGCAAAGGACACCCTACCTGCATCATTTGGCTTGTGGAGGGAACATGGAGGAAGGGGGAAAAAAGTAATATCATTATGTCCTTGCTTACAGTGGGTATAGGAGAACCGAATATTAGACGTGAGACAACAGTTGGGAACCCTTGGTTAAGCCTTAAAATTTCATGATCAGTATACGAGAGCAGTGCATCATGAACAAAAGACAATGCAAAGCCCAATCTGATGTATAACACATTCTGGTGAATACCATGCATCTGGTAACCACTATAAAATAAACCATTCTAGTGACCTGTATACAATGCAGAGGTTATTCTGGCATAAGTATAAAAGACAGATTCTTTGCTGGTGACAGGGGCGCACACAGTATTTTTAAGGGGGGGTTACCCCCCCACCCAAAAAAAAAAAAAGCGAGAGAGCAGCAGTTCCATTTCGGCAGTACTGTACTATACAGCAGCTGCGGGGCTGTCAAAGAAGCATCCGCGGCGGTGCTGTATACAATACAGCACTGCCGCTGTATAGTACAGTGCCGCTATGTAGGGGCACTTCTTTAGTGGAGGGGAGGGGTTTCTGGAGACCCAGAAACCCCCCCTGTGTGCGCCCCTGGATGATCAGTGAACAGTACTGAAATTCTCATGGCTAGTATACAGTTCTCCATTCTCATGTTACTAGTATACTGTGCAGATAATCTGTATTTAGTTGTTAATATATATTACATACTTAGATTGTATCTATGTTAAATGTATATATCTTATATATCTATTTACCTTTAATATATCTCTCTATAGGGTCTATTTATTATAAGGTGGCGATATCATAGATTTTCTATCGCTGCACACTGTAGTCATAGTAAATCTAATATTCCTACAATTTAGCATTAAAATGCACTTTATCTATCTATCTATCTATCTATCTTTAATATCTATCACTATTTACCAATCAGAGTGGTGGGAGGTCTCCACACACTGATTGGTGAATAGCTGGAAATATCAACAAGTCAGAGTGTATCAAGCTGTCAAACCTTTTCTCCAGTTCACCAACAGTGTGAAACTGCAGGAGAGCCAAGTAATTAATTAGAATTTCACCAGAGATCTGGGGCCTGCAGACCACACACATTAGGAAGTAAGGGGAGCTCATTTACGAATGGAAAAAGACTCCCTAACTATCTCTATTTTAAATGCAAATTACCCTGTACCTATTCCAATACAAATAGTCACTTTTTGAGCAAAATGTATTCATAAAGAAAAATGTTCAATGGCTGCCAAAATTGTATGTCTATGTTTTAGTGCTTTGTGGTTTTATACATGCTCTTGGTGATAATTTACATTGCCTGTTATGTCAGGGAGTGCATGAATATCTATGTGTTGTTTAGTAAATGGAATAGACTACATCTCAGTGGGTAGGCAATTTTATCAATGAAGTTGAAGGTGACAGGGGAACAATCAGGATACTGCCATGAAGTCCACTAATTACTAATTAAGCCTCTGTGTACTAACTCATACTTACCTACTTTTGAGACCAGCTTTTGAGACCAGCTGTCCGGGAGGGGGTCCGTCGAGGGGACGTGGCCACGCGCGATGTGCCGATAGGCTCCGCCCCCTGTCAATCGTAGGACATTCTGGCCAATCGTAGCAGGGGGCAGGGCCACGATGCCGCAGTTAGCCCCGCCCCCACCCCCACCATCTACAACAACGGCTAGATGCTGGTTCCGGGATTTTTGCCTGCTCTCTCGGGAGTCCGGGAGAACTCCCAAAAATTCAGGAGTCTCCCGGAATGTACTAACTGCAATTCAACCATACATAATGTGAAATTCATACTAGTCTGGATTTATATAGGTATTGATATGTGTATTAATATAAATATGTGTATGGGGATAGATAGATGAATTCACTTACATTTTCCATACTGCTACTTCTAAATTTCCAGTTCGACCACTATTTGTGTATACATATATATAAATGATGTTGTACTTTATCAGTCTAAATTGCAAAATGTTTTATCTGTATTTTCCTCCTTTTCTCAGCATATAATCCCCTTTTTTTAAAGCTGGTTACTTGCAATGTAGCAGAATATAAGAAATAAAAAGATTTAGAAATATCTATTATTTTATTTAAAAAAAAATAATGTTTCCTTTCACAAATTAAAAGGATTGTACACCCTCACAAGTCAATGCTGAAGCAAGACTGAAAAGAGTAAGGAGTGTTCACTGTTGTAGAGGTTGGTATATTATTGGTTGTGAACTGCTCAAAATCAATCATATGTCACCTTCTATTGTCACTTTCTATGGCAGTGTACAAGCCCTCCCCTATTCAGATCCGCTGTTGATAGCTATCAAAAAGCAGCATGGGTAAGGGAGAGTGAATAACTCATTAAAACCAATTAGAAATAAAATTACACCAATTTAGATTACAAAGGAAGCTGGCAACATACATACACAGCATTATTGCTAGCTTGCTCTTGTAGCATGAAATCATGCATTATACCCAAAAAAACACAAACCAAATATACAGGATCATTTTTGGGAGCGTCAAAGAATCCGGTAATTGTGTATCTCCCAAGTGATCGTGAACCTGAGCACTGAACAGTCAGATCTCTCCAACATGGCCAACCATGAGCACTGAAGCCAAACAATAGAAACAGTTTATGTGCGGTCTGGATTAATACATTTGTAAACTCAGGGCGTAATTTACTTTTGTTTTGCACAAATACAACCTACTCTACAGCCTTGGTAAATGCCTCCATAAACTAGGATTGCGCTGAGTTGTGCAAAGAGGGAGAAAAATATGAAGTTGCACAATGTGCAAAAATGAAAATTCACATCAAAAGTCCAACCTACCACTTTATAATGACTTTCTTTAAATAAAACTTTGATGGTTTTCTCCTAAAATCATTCTTGGTTTTGTGTCATTGGACATCCAGACTGTCTTTATTGCCTAGAGCAGTTTTTTATGTCTGAAGCTATGTGTTGGGCTATGTGTTGGGCACCTGGAAATGACAATCTCTACAACTGGAGGGCACAAATTTATCGATGTGAACTGATCTCTGCCAGCTCAGAACTGGAGAAAACATCACATCTTTTTAAGCAGAAATGGCCATGCACCCTTCAATGCAGTAATTAACACATACTTAACAACTCTCCCGAAATGATCGGGAGACTCCTGAATTCCGGGTACGTCTCCCGGACTACCGGGAGAGCAGGCAATTCTCCCGCATCCTGCACACTTCCTAATGAAGTGGGCATATTGTGAGCCTCAATGACGCGATTCTGGGGGAGTCACGTAATTTTGGCCCCAACGTGACAATTTCCCAACACTCGCCCCCTTCTGCTCTCCATTCACACCCCCCTTCCGTGATCTCTCAGAGTTAAAAAAAAGAAAAGTAGGTAAGTATGAATTAACATCCCTTTCCATATCGCTATCTTATTTTAGTCTTCTCACTTTTTGCACTGGTCTGAAAACAGAGGTGCACCAGAGTGCCTACACCATACTTTGGGAGGAACGCCCTTACTATGCCCAACTCCGATCATCATGTTTTGTGTTACAGGTCCAGTCAGTATGGACCTGGCAATTACAATGGGCATATTCAAAATAGTCGTTTGAGCTGTAAAGTCTCCTTTCCTTAAACCTGCCTTGTCATTTAAGGGACAACATTATGAAAACATGTTTTTTTATTTCCACCTTATGAAGGGCTGGGCACCAGTTATGCACACATGTTGAGCAAGAGAAACTACATTGAAAGCAGCCGATAATGCCACTTCTAAAGTGATGTTCAGGCCATTCGCACTGTGACAATCCATAAAACTGGGAACGCTTTCAGGTTTGTACTATATTCACCTCGTGTAGTTCACACCAATGTCTTGTAAACACAATTGCATTTATTTAATGACTTAAGGGCGCTCCCATATACATAAGAAAAACCATAAATCAGTGCATAAATAATGTCTCAGTTACCTCTATGGACCCATTGTTAATACATTATGTGCCATTCAAATAAACAACTATACATATATACATATATAGAAAACATAGAGGAATTACAGCTATACAGGTTAACCAATAACATAATTGTATAGAATGAAGCCTAATCATAACTGCATTGTAAATACTGTGTATCAAATTAATCAATCTATAATTTGTTTTGTTTCTCTGTAAGTTAAATGCAAATGACTTCAAAGCAGAGCCCTGCTCTCAAATGGCCTGTGCTTATTCTGTGGCACTGCACACCCCTGTGTTACTAGATAACATTTGTCACCTTTAGGGAAGTGAACAGCTTGAAAGACTTCATGGGGTGAGCTATATCATGACATAAGGGGTGGTTTCTGTGTTACGGTGCTGGTAGTTACAGGTCTGATAGTCAAAGCAGGCCTGTACACGACCAGATGCTGAGTCTACTAGGTTCAGAATAAGGAGGCAAGACACAATGTAGTTCTTCAATAGTTGATAAAACATATATATATATATATATATATATATAAAAATGCAGAGGATGATATGCAGATGTTACTTAGCCACGGCGGAGCGTGACAAGGTGATAAACACAATAGCAGTCTATTCACAGCACAGATGATAATATGCAGATGTCAATTAGCCACGGCGGAGCGTGACAAGGATAAACACAAAAACAGTCTTGTTATATGCACATGAACAGACTTGCAGCAGGCTGTGAATCAGTAGAGGCACAATAGAGAGAAAACAAAGTCTTTGTAATATGCACAAGATGATACTTGCAGCAGGGAAGTCCCAGTATAAGTGCTCCAGCACTAGGTAGAGAACTGAAACTCATACACAGGAAAGACACAGGGTCAGGATACACAGGAGTCCAAGGAATCAGGCTAGCAACAAGTTGCACTGACATTGAGCAGATGTCAGTGCTGAGTTTAAATAGAGCAGGTTAGAGTGACCCGCCCTGAGGGTGAGTCATGTGATGCACAGAAAAACAGAGCAGACAGGGAAAGTTACAAAACCTGGTCAGGATTGTTACATTCTGGCACCGAGAGAGATTTTAGGGAGTTGTTCACAGCTTGTGGTCTTACACAAGGATGATGGCTTGCTGTATCTTATATAAACAAATATATTACAGTTTCCAAAATGCAACTTACAATTAATATAATTAGTGATAAACCCCACATTCATAAATAGCATGATCAAAGGCAGCCCATGCGTCAAATAAAGCTGTCTGTCAGGCAGAGAAGGTGAAAATCTGTATAAGTTCAGCTGATACACTAGACCAATATTGTTTGGTATCTATAAATTTGTAAATTTGTATTGAATTTATTAATAATAAAATTGGGTCTGTGTGACACTCCACAGGAAAGTTAGTTCACATTTTAGAATTGGATATTAAATCAGGGAAGATGCAAACTTGTGGTTGTTAAACAGTGTCATAGGCCCCCTCTGGAGACCACAACTCCCTGGAGGTGGTGTCGAAGTCAACAAATTGGATAAAGTCATTTCAAATAAAATCGAGCAAACTTGGTTGTCTTTGTCTGAAAAGATGCATACGGTACGCTACGGCGTACAAGGGCACGCTACGGCGTAAAAGGGCGTACGCAGCTACTACATGTGGCAGCAACAGTATTTGGTCTTTTACCATACATTCGCACAAACACGCATACTTATAAAATAGTACACATTAATGGTAGTTGCAACACATAGTCAGTTATGTCGAAATATAGTAGTATTTATGTGTTATATTAAAGTTACATGCACATTAGTGAAATATACGGAACAGGTTGAAGGAATCATATCATGAGTGGTATCATAATAAACCTCTTAGCATTTCCTTCTGTTTGGTTCACTCTGCGAAGGAATCGCAGAGTGCATACGCAAGTTATGAATGATAGGGAATTATGAAATACTTAAGACTAAGGAATCTTGGCGGGAAGAGCCAAGCATACCCCCTGGAGAGATGACCCCCTCCTTTGGATTCCTTAGGATGAACTAGCCAATGATTGACAACCCCTTGGACCTTCCTGAAACCTGGACCAATAGAAGCAAGCTATACCATCTTCATTGTATTACTGTATTTCTGTGTGCATATAAGCAGCAGCTTCACATCTAGTGTTCAGACATCTTGTCCCCAGACTTCATGATTGAATGACTGCACACTGGATCCAGAGCGCCTGCGATAAGTAACGGCTGTATTTATTATCACTTCGCTTGAACATATTATACTACTTTTTGCGAATAAATCTTTGTGCGTTGGAAACACAAATCGAGGTTCGACAATCGTTATTGGTTAGCGACAATATGCACTTAACAGTGGAGAAAGGTGGAAAAGTGTATTTAAGAAGATGAGACCAGTTACTAGAAATTGACAGTCTTATGGGAAATCAATCATTACTGATAACCTGTCCATCTTTCAAGCCAATTTCCCTTGGCGCAGATTATATCACTTGTGTGTAAGTTATAATCTGAATTTTATCCATTTCTTTTACATGTTTTGCTTATGTTATGTCAACATTTATTAATTGTTTTTATAACCTGTAAGCATTGTACTTTTTTGTATATTGATCTAAAACTTAATAAGTGCTGTCCTTATTGCTCTAAAAAATTTCACTGCCCAAACAGATAAATTGCTTGACCGTGATAACCTTTTAATTGCTGAGCTGTGAATACATTTGTATACCAAGCCTAGTTAATGCTGGCATGTACGTTTGTGTCATAGAGCCTCGAGGGGTTAAATGCTAACCCTTTTGATTGCTATTGTGTGCCTTACTAACCTGTGCGTAACAATTGAGTGCTTATTGTGTGCCAGTGTGGGACAGTATTTTGGGGTCCTAGTGCCCTTATTCAATAGGTGGTGGCAAAACCGAAGTGAGTGAGGTTGTGTGAACACTGTTTTGGGGCGATTTGGCAAATCTGTATCCTGTGAGATAGGTGAGAATAAGACTGAGTGCTGGAATCATGTGTAACCCCATACAGTAAACACTTCCAAGTCACGAGAGTGCACAGTGCGGTTTGTGACTGGTAAAGGTAGCCAGGAGAGGTTTCCAGACAAAATAGAGGTGACCTATTGTGTGACTGGTTGAAGATATCATAAGATATTAAATGAGAGCGTGGCCAGAGGTAGCTCTCTCTCTCTCTCTCTCTCTCTCTCTCTATATATATATATATAAAATTAGTCAGATCATCAATCAAACAGAATTGGATTATTTTGTTAGAAAAGTGTGTATATATTTCTGTTTGATTGGTGATCTGACTATTAGCGTGCGTTAAATAAACAATTGCATAAGGATATATAATTATTTGAAGGGCAAGCTAACATGTCAATCTAACTATTCACGTCTTAATTTATATAACATTTTGCTGTAATTAGCAGCATTATACTTTCTCATCACATAGAGTTTCTTATAGTGCCCTGCTATGCAATTTTATTTCATTCCCTTCTACTCTCTTGCATCTCATGTACAATCCACTTGAACAGCAGCTCAGCTTTTGAAAGTTTTTTCCAATTAAAACTTCTGCACTGCTCATTGTATTGATATCGACCTTCCTAGATAAGATTTGTCACTAAACCATGTGATCTTACCTTGCCTTATATCTGCAGTGTACAGTAGTTTTGTTTAGCCTGTTTGCCTCTATGGGGGGAATTCAATTTGGCGCGTTAGTGCCAAAAGAAACTTGGCACTGTTACCGATATTACGGTAATATGCGCGTAATTACCGCTAATACGGTAACTTCAATACTGGCTTTTTCCTTGCAGCTCCCTGAACTGCAAGCAGAAAGCAGGGTTAAAATTACCGTATTGATGGTAGTACATTTATCGCGGCGCTATTCTGGGGAGGAATTGGATTCCCTATGTTTTCAGTCTCTTGGTATTTTCAGCAAATTGTCATTCTTCTTTCATAATATTAATTTCAATATTTGAAGCATTGGTATTATTATCTTTTACAGTATATAATTCCAGGCTATCTGAATAAGACATAAGCTCATATTGTGCTGAATGCTTCTTGCCCACTTTTAGAACTTTAACCATCAGTTTGTATGTACATAAATGGTTGTTTTTCTAGGATATTGTCATCAAATATCTTGTATTTTTCAAGTATCTCCACCGAATACCGTGCAATTGCAGTTCAGCAAAGCTAAATATTTGCAGACTATTTAATTCTTTTCTACAGGACAAAATTGACCATTTTAGACTTCAAAGTAAGAGCTATAAGATAACTGATGCTGGACAGTTCCTCAGATTATCATTACACAGACTGACGAACAAATCAATAAACTTTCAAGAAAACAGTATGTTCCAGGCATGTTTTTCTTCATTTTCCAGTCTGTTTTAATACAATTTTATCCCACCTACTGCTATAAGTTGACAGCTAAACTGTTGCATATTTTTGTTTCCTGAGTTTTACAAAATAAGGGTTATTTACCAAAGTGCAAAAACACATTATGTTTTTTTCAAGCACAAATGAACAATAAAAGAACACCCACATTCCATTTTTGGGACCTAAAAATGTAAATTGTTGAAAGAGTACAAATGTATCATTAAAGTCCTGCGTACTAACACTTTAGAACCACTTTCTTCATTCATTTAAATTTTTATTTTTCATTAATTATGATAGAGGGACCACAGAACTGTCTATGTCACTCTTGTGTGCATGAAAGTTTGTGTGTGGTTGGTACACAAGTCATCCCACTGAAAGTATAGAATTACCAGCAGGTCATAAGAATCCTTAGGATCCTTGGGATGAAAAAAGCTCTGTAGCCATCCACCTCCATAAATATGTGCTTTTCATCCCTTGACCCACAGTTAAATACGTAGTCCATCCTGACAAAATTTTGTGGAGCAATATGAGTAGCACGATGCACCTAAACCATATTTAATGCTGTTCTGTCCAGCTCCACCCCTCAGACAACACAAATTTTTACATCCCCTGTTGACGCCACTTTAATATCACAAAATAGCATATGTTCTGCAGAGGTGCATTTTTTACTTACATAAATGACCCTTAATATCTCTAGGTACTATTTTTATAGCAGAGCTGAAAAGCTGTTTGTCACGTTAAATCCATACAGCATGATCTATAGAATCTTACTGCAGACCAGATTCTTTTTTCTTTACCTTGGTAAATGTTAAGCAGTCCTTATCCTGATCTTTATCCTTGATTTCAAAGTCATAAAGTGCTTTGCCCTGTGGGGGAGGCTGAGTAAGAGGCTTTATGCACTGGATGTAACTTGCTGGAAAGAAGCCACGGTTTCCATTTAGCTCTCCGTGGTACCAGTTCTCATCCACCTTCCGTCGCAGAATGATGATGTCACCCTTGTTGAACTTGAGATCCCCAGGTTCCTTTCCCTCATAAGTGTACAGTGCTCTTCCACATGGCAGTTGAGAAATATTCTGAGAAAGAAAGGAAGATGAAATCATTTTAAATATATTTTAACATGAGGCACTTGAACAACTTACAGAGAAATATGAAAGCTGGATAGCATAGATTCCAATTAAATTGAATGTAAATGTAATATATTCTTAGTTCTAGCATTATTTATTTCTAAAATTTGTTCATTTTTATCAATAACATGTGATGCAGATTAATAAACAAGGTGATCAAAGGAAAATATGAAAATGCATATAAAACAGTAGCAATACTATAAGCAACCACGTGGTGGCGTAGTCCGAGGGGTATAACAGTCGATCTGATAAACAGAGTATATATACAAGGCGAGCCACAATTAGTATGTGGAGGGCCCCAGTGCACTGCTTTGCCCAGGGGCCTATAATGCTGTTAAGACACTCCTGGCCCAAGTATCTGAGCAGAAATCTGTATTACAATAGCTAGGGTTGACAGTGATACCCATTCTTTCTTAAGTCAGGACTCCACTTGTCAGTGTGCCATTGCTCTAAGAACCCCAAAAAGGCAGTTAACAATACAATGTACTGTATTTGGTGCCCTCCTGACAGTCAGGAGGGCACCAAAAACCCTTGGTGTCCAAAACCCACAACTTGCACACCGTTAGATTAAGATAACCAACTCCATTGCATATCTTACTACAGCAAGATAAAATGTGGTATATCTGTGGACCTATTTGTATTTAAAAAGTATATATATCATACAAAAGTTCATTTCAAATGTGGTTTGGGGGACTCTTCTTAAAAGCATCTCAATTTCAAAAATGAGAGAAATTAACCAACCAAACCATATTTAGTCAAGGTTTAACTTCTAATCAAATAAAAATTAATTTGCCTTTTAATTATTTTCCTATGAGAGCTTTGGGTAGACTGTGAAGGTCACAGTAACTTAATTAGATTGAGTCCTATCCAAAGATACTGGTAACTTTTGAAACCTTTTTCAAGTTTACACCAGGCCCATGGTTAACAAATGTAAGATCTGAAAGAAAGCTTAATTTTTTTAATACTTTATCAAAAGCTGAACTTTGCTCACTATGATGCCAATCAAGAGTAATTAAACCAAGTGATTTACGATACAAACATATACAATAGTTTTAAGGTAATTTATACACTCCTTTGTATTATGAACTATTGACAATAATGCAAAGCTATATGAGAGATAAACAATATGATAATCAACACATGATCAGGAAAAAGCCAGTAGCAACCAGCAAAGTATTTATAATCCCATTCTATTATTTTTAATTAATGTCCTTTGTTCTCTAGATGTAGAGAGCTAGTGTAGCACATTGGTATTGTTTTTGCCTGTTTGTTTTTGCTACGTTAGAAGTAAATCTGGTAACTATTTGGGCTCCTTACATGACATAACAGGCAAAACAAGGATTTTTCTATGTGTAAAATAGGATCATACTGAATTTACAATATACAAGTACTACTAATACTTTTCAGGGCACTCATAAAAAAAGAGATCACCGAAAAGTGGCACAGGGCCAACCTCAGCTGCCAGTGTAGATTACAAAAACTGTTCTTTGTATGTAAGTATGTTAATCCCAGAATGATTCCAATAAAAGATAGAAAGTGTTTCTTCAAATTGCACAGGTCAAGTAGGCTTGTTAAATCCTTTTATTTATCCAGAACGTACTGGTTAAATCTCATTGTTCTGAGGTGTAGATTAGCAGTAGCACAGCTCGGCTCAGAACATGGTCTTTAGTAATTGAGGGAATTGATTTTCACTCGTACCTCACGGGTTGAGAATGGTTCTGCCATAGGTCAATGCTTGAATGCACTCACATTTATTATACATTGATGTTTAACTAGATCATGTTCAATTCAAGGATAAAATAAGGCACTGATGGGTGAAAAGTAGGTTTTTCTTTTGATATCAAACCAGAATACAATCAATAAGAAATGAATGTCATTCAGACTTCAAATACTTGTTGAAGATGAAGTGACAGAGAATGTTAAAACATAAAGAGTTTGATTACAATTTCAGAACTGATTAGATAGTGTAACAAGTTTATTATTTGCCATGTCCTCATACATAGAGTTGTATATTTCACCATGTACACAAGAAACAATCTGTTACATTTAATTTACTTATCACCAATTAGTACCAACTACATACAACAGATTGTTATCACACTATTCCCATTAAAGTGAATGATGATTATTTGTCAGACTGTACTGTCCACTCCACATGTAACACTTAGTACTCTCAAGCTGTAGTTAGAAAGGCTAATTGTTTACCTCCAACACTCTTCCTCTGTTTAATCTAATGCAGTGTTGGCTAACCTGTGGCACTCCAGGTGTTGTGAAACTAAAAGTCCCAGCATGCTTTGCCTAGATATAGCAGCGGAAGGGTATGCTGGGACTTGTAGTTTCACAACACCTGGAGTGTCACAGGTTAGCCAACACTGATCTAATGTAGAGATCTGGATGGTTAATCGTTGGCTCACAATAATCTATTTTGACTCCTAAACAATAAGGAATAATGTACTTCCTATTGTAAATTATAAGATTATTAGTCACCAAGGAATTCCATGAACATATAAAAATGCATGAAGCTGTAGGAACTATGAGATGATTTCTAATCTTTTTATTAATTTACTGTAGGTGTATATTATTCTGTATAACACAAAATGTAAGGTTTTTGCTTAACACAATTAACACAGAAGTCATACAACAATCTATTTGTTATAGATTCTAAAAATATTCAGGAAATTATTAAACAGTTTGCAAACAAATAATACTGTATCAAAATAAATTAATTGTGTGATACGGGGGGGGTCTGATTTTTGCAGGTGGCTCATTAGGTAGAGCTGAATTGTAAATTGTGATTGAAATGATTAAATTATTAAATATATAATTATCACCCAACAGTGACTGAAATTAGTTTGAGGTTACTGTTTGATAATCATGTTATGAGCTATAATGAGTGTGAGTTCAGAATGGTTGATGTGGTTGCCTGTTGTTCATTTGGTTGTTTTTGTTGTGTTTATTCAGTGGTATTTAAAATTGTTGAGTTTGTAACTGTTCTGTTTTACTGATTGACAAATAATTGGTCATATTTTGGATATGGTGGTTTTCCTGTTAGAATGATTCACACATTTGGAGACTGGTCGCGATGCTTGAATTTTCATCATGGTTTTATTTTAGTTTATGAACAACAACTTCCATTTTTCTGTGTCATGGGTAATATTTTTTGTATATTAAGTTTGGGGCAATGTAGAAGTCAGGGTTTAACATTTACTCAGGAAGGTTGCATTCTTATTTGATAATTTGGTCTCCTTGTGGTGTTTTAGGTGTATCATACATTCTTGGTTTTATTTTTTGGCTGTGTAAAGGATTCTCTTCTATCCTGAATTTATTGTGCTTTTCTAAATATCCTAATTGTTGTCCTGATGAATATAACCATTCTAGGTCAAATTGTTATTTTGTGTATAATGCCCATTGTGAAAAAATACCAGATATTAAGGTAGCTGGGTTCTTAAGTGTGTCTGCTTTATATATTTCATTCTTTGCATAAAGAGTTTCTTTTGTCCAATGGATGTCTTTTATGTCACCATACGTAATTGTATGTGGTGGTTTTGAGTTTATCAATAAACGTCAATGCTTCTTAGCATGTGTTTAGGAGTATGGGGCTCATCTTTTCTCCTGACACATAGAAGGAAAGTTAACAGTGGGCGTGATTCATTAAGGAAAGTTAAGCGAAAGCAAGTAAGGCAAAAGCATGTTGCATTGGAGGCGGAGGTAACTTTAAAATGTAATGGCAGATTTATATTTGGGGTAGGGCTTGTCCTAGACCAAGCTTGGCCAACCTGTGGCTCTCCAGGTGTTGTGAAACTATAAGCCCCAGCATGCTTTGCCAGTAGGTAGCCAACCGATAGCTGGCAGGGCATGCTGGGAAATGTAGTTTCACAACAGCTGGAGAGCCACAGGTTGGCCAAGCCTGTCCTAGACCAACTTAAAATTTCAGTGTACACATAAGCTATCAAGTATGTGTGTGCTAAATAAAAAAACAGCCAGTATGTTCGTTATGTGCAAAATAATAAACTCATTTGCACCCCTTGCATTATAACATGGATTCGTCCAGGAACTTGAGTAAGAAAACTTGCTAAATTTTTTGCTTAACTTTCCTTAATGAATCAGGCCCAGTATCTCTAACTGGTCATGGTGATTTCCTGTATCTGCCTTGTGTCTTGTTTTTTTGAGAATGCCCTACAATGTTGCAATTATTTGTTTTAGTAGTATTAGCGTTCTTTTGATCTTTCATAAAGTTTACTAAAAGTTATAAAAAAGTAAGTACAGTATATTGTATGCATTATGGGTCATTTTCAGTGTAGGACACAAGATCCTTTAGGCATTTTAATTTTGTGAATTACGTAAAATATGTCCAAGTGCGCATGGGCATAACTTACTCCGGTATTTTGAGCTGCACACATCAAATACATTTGGCACTTTGTGCTTCAAGAGGCAAATCACATGCAAGTACAATACAGTAGGTGAAACAACATTAACCACTCCTGCCTGAGCTGCACACGTATTTAGGGTTAGCAATGCATCAGAAATGTTTTAAAATGGTAATTATCATTTGTCAGGAAAGGGATTTTTCTAGGGCATAACAATGCCACAAGTGGGAAAAAAGTCATGCATTTGGCCAAAATGGTCAGTGTGATAGGTCAGTAAGAATGTGACACCAAGTAATAACTGTGAATTTTGTATTTTGTGAAGTAAAGATTTAATGATAACTGCATGAAAACAAATGGCAAGGTTTATCATTTTCTGCAAAAATAAATGACTTTGCCCACTGAAAGTGCTGATAATGCAGCCAGGTAGTTGTAATTTCACAGATCATATAGTGCGTCCCAGCAAAACTATCTCTCATCTCAACTCAAGCTTCTGTCAATGCACTTGAATGGGAGAGAACCTTCACCTTGTACTAATGTGCTGTAAATTGAATGTGATTCAGCAATGACCATGACTGATGAGGGTCATAGTTTATGTTGTGTATTACTTCTTATATTAACATCTTTACTTCTCTCCATAGAGAATAACCCTCCAACTGCTTACCCCTATATTTATACAAGTTCACTATTTTACAGATTTAACATGAAATTAAAATAGGAGTGATTTATTCTTTTATAAGTTGATTTATTTTATTCCTTTATTTCAAAATATATAGAAATACATTCCATAAATAAAAGCGTTGATATGGATATTAGAATGGCAAAACATAACTTCTGTATAGATGGATCATATAGCATATAAGTAATATGATGAAAAGGCAATATACTGCAGATGGGTAATTTATAATCCAACATGATAATTTAATAATGCTTTACTGCATCATGAATTTATTGATGTGTGTTTTTATATCGGAGGTTCACACTAAGGTTTAATATCAATCTTCAATTGAATATGTGTCAGGGTTAGTTAAATAAATTTAGGTTTGAGTGGAATTCACTAAGCTATAATACAATGCGAAGTTCCACTTATACTGTCTCTGGTGCAACAAAGCTGTGATCCAGTCAGTGCTCCCAAAGACTTCATCAGTCTAATGTTGCTCCACTCCAGGTATACAATGGGGCCCTTTCAAACATAGATTTTGCTGACAAACACCTTCACTGTCAGCATCTCATTCATACACATGGAGCACGCGTGGAACCTATGAGGGCTAGATGGAGGGTGGGATCGGCACACCAAACAACAGGTGTAGCCCCTTCCACAGCTGTAATACGCTGTCTAACGGTGGCTATAATATATTATATGAACAATTCTGTGGAGAATACCAATGTGAAGAGTAGCCCGTCACAATACAGAAGGGGAGGCAGGTGGGGCTGTAGAATTATGGAGTTTCCTACTATCACAGCCTATACTTTTATTTTTCTAAAATTTGGACCATAAGACACACACATTTACTAACTAAACAAAAACTTGAATCCAACAACAGTACCGTTTTTTACTTGAATACAAATAGACATAGCCTGGATTGGGGGCATGTCAAAAGTTGATAGGACTATGAGTAGGCAGACAAACTGGTGCATTGTCTAAATGGTTCGAAGCGTGGCAAAGCAAGGCAAAAATTGACATTGGGACAGATGGGAAAGATGCAAAGCATGGAAACTCTATGTATTTGAAGTTAATATATATCTTAACCTAAATTACTCAGCTGAATATCATAAATTAAATAACTGTTGTGTTTACACTTAAGTAAATATGTCCACCATGCTTTTTTTCATTTCTCAGCAGGTTGAAGTGGTAGGAAGAAGGTGCTTAACCATCAATTAACATCAAAGTGCATTAGTGTGCTTTAATCCACATCTTGGGCCTGATTTATTAAGGATCTTAAATTAAGAAGTATCTTATTTCAGTCTCCTGGACAAAGCCATGTTACAATGCAAGGGGTGAAAATTAGTTTTCTGTTTTGCACATAAGTTAAATACTGACTGTTTTTTCATGTAGCACACAAATATCAACTTTAAATTTCAGTGTACAAATAAGCTATCAAGTATTTGTGTGATACATGAAAAAACAGTCAGTATTTAACTTATGTGCAAAACAAAAAACTAATTTTCACCCCTTGCATTGTAACATGGTTTTGTCCAGGAGACTTAAAAAAGATACTTCTTAATTTAAGAGCCTTAATGAATCAGGCCCCTTATTTTTACCAGCATTTTTAAAATAATTTTATATACATGTATGATTTGGTGTTGCTACCACAAATATGTAAAAATATACAGTATATATTCCACATCATTAATATAACATTTGTTCATCAAACTAAAAACATGGATGACTCATTTGAGCAATACCATGATCAACATGACCCGCTGACAATCAAAATGTTATACAAAATACAACAGTCTCTGTCACTTGTGATAAAGCATATTAAAGCATTTTGTAATGCTAATTAGTGCTGAATTAAGTTGATTATAGAACTATGCATATGGCACCATAATGTTAATTATTCCTATGAACAGTTACACACAGTGCACCTTCTGATGTAGAACTAGCTCAGATGAGCATGTAAGAACGTGTTTGCTGTTTCGTGGCTTGTTCTCTTACACTGAAAAAGAGTGTGACTTATTGTGAGGACACCGGGGTTAGAACCAAAGCTCACTAGATACCCTGTCCTCTAGGTCCACAGGTCACACAGGTGAGGAGACAGGAAAGAAATAATAATCCCTTTTATTAAACAAAGTGTACACACTTAGTAAAATACAACAGTGCTCCCCAAGGAGAAACTTTTTCCCCCACCAAATATATCAAGTGTCAGAAAATCACCAGTGCAAGTAAAAACTCCCCAACCAAGTCCCCAGCAGGTTACCTCCAAGCACAGAGTCCTAGCAGGCCCAAACTCCTGGTAATAACATCCACAGCTGACAATCCAAGTGGGCCACGGTTTCTGATCCTTAAGGTGGGTCTGTGTATCTTGCTGATCCCAGCGGCTCGGCCAACTCTCCACCAGCTTGGTGGGACCCTTTGTATAGTCTCCCTACCGATATAGGCTCACAAATTCCCCAGAATCTGCGAGTGTCTCCCGATGGAGTGGTAACAGAATCAGTCCTAGAGGTACACTGTCCGATCTCTGTCAAGAAGCTCCTGCCTTAAGCATTCCTTTAAGGCCCTGCAAGAATATGGTTACTCTCCAACAGTCCAAGTCCTCACTGTCTCAAGATTCTCCAACAACTCCCCTTTTGTCCCTTCCACAACCCCCCACTCATTGTCCTCTTGTGATTGGTGGTGTGAAGAGTTTGGGTGGTAACAGGGGTGGAAATAGTGCATGACATCAGTGGTCTCCCCCCCCTGCGGTGATGGTGCCATTCGGACTGTGTTGCAGACTTGCTAGAACAATAGTTAGAAAACAGGGAGAGACCCCCTCCTGATTTTAGATAAGGTCCTGACCCTCCTCTTTTTAACCCGTTCCACTACTTTTTGATGTCACAGGGTCCACAGCTGATTCACACTTCCTATGAGCTGCCTCTCCCCTCCCTCTCTGGACACCACAGCAATAACAGATCTGGCCACCGGGCGGCATTTAATAACAGAGTGGGCCATGGTTGTTCAGTTGGCCCACTGAGGACAGACCGGGTTGGCAGGATATTCTCAATATAAGGCCCGGGTCTGTCACACTTATAGAGAACGGACAAGAGAAAAACAAACATTTAGGAGCACCACTGACTCTATTAAGAGATAAAGGACACTTGGTATTGTATGCATGGTATTCCTTATATGCATATGTGTTTTTATAATCACAATAGCTTTATGAAGTGCTCACCACTCACCTTAGATACAAGTGAGGTTTCCAAGCAAACTATTTAATCTCTGACCATATTCCTAATCACTTATCACGCACATCTGTAAATGCACGATAAATGTATTCTTTGTTCAGTGTGGAATTCTGAGCAGACAGTTCTGGATGCCATATTGATTAAGATGTTTTTTTTTTACTATAGTATATACAGTGGAGGGTTCTTATAGCTTAAGCAAGCACTCCCTAACTATATGTCATGTCCAAAAGCTGAAGTCAAGAGTTATATACTGTAGCCAATAGCAATGTAATGATTGCCAATTCATTTATGTGGCTTGCTTGAACTAGTTCAATATCTTTATTTTTTTCATTTTACTTTGCTAATTTGTAGTTTTCTCCTATTACTAAAATAATAGACTACATCATGCTGCAGCAGAAGCAAACATTACCAGGGTACCCCACTGTGCGTTGTGTAACTGCATGAACTAATAAATATCATATATCAAATATAATGTGCCTCTTCAGATCTGTACAGAAATATATTCTGATAAAAATGTTCCGTTACAGTGGAAAGTAGTTTTTGATGCTAGGAAAAACAAGTAGGAATAAGATATGAACATGTATAATACATTATACATATCTAATGTAATTTAATTAAACTACAAAAAAGTTTCTTATAAAGTACTGTCACATATAGAATATTAGTATGAAACACATAGATCTGGACATAATGCTAGGTATGTCAAATCTGGTCTAGAAACAATGCGGTCTTCAGTGCAAGCTGAAATTGTGCACTGACTAAGAACGAACATATTTATTTAAAAAAGTAGGATGTGTGTGGGTAAAACTAAATGTAAGTGGAGAAACAAAACAGATAATACACTGCCTGCCATTGCAACATTTGGCCTGGTGCATACACAAATAGATTTGGTACCACAGCACCCCCCAACAACCGCCTAGCAACTGTGCCTGTCCGCCTGATAAGCATGGCTATGGACTATTCATTTCACTTCTCTATTTTCTCTCATGCTTTTCAGAAGTCTTGCATAGAAATATACTACATGAATGTGTGCATGGACTTGTATGTCCAATAAAGAGCTCTACAGACCTACAGATTCTAAATACAGTCAGTAAATAGCTACAAAAGCCCATAGGTTCTATATGAACTAAGTACAACAAGAAAGCTCCACTCATCTCATACAGCCAGTATTCTGCCAAAAATATACAATTAAGTGAAAAACAGAAATAAATAAGGTTTGTCTACACATAAACCATGCAAACAGCACATAATGATACAGTTACGTATACCTCCCAACCACCCCAATTTAGGCGAGACAGTCCCGATTTCAGGGCTCTGTCCCAACATCCAAATTGGGACACCTTTGTCACAAATGGTTGGAAGGCCGGAGATATTCTGTTCACTAGTGAACGGGCGCCGTAAGCACTGGTGTGCACGGCACTTAAGGGGTTTGTAGGGGAGGGAAGGACAGAATAGGGCGTCAAAAGTGCTAGCCACGCCCAGTGTGTGTGGCCACGCCCTGTCCCTATGCTGGCGGGACAAATGTTGGTAGGTATGGTTGTGCATGGTAAGCAATATATAAGCACTATACTTTAAAGGACCACTAAATCTAATATACAAATTGATTTATGCAATAGAGCAATTAATATCATTTACAAATATATATGCAGAAGACTCAGGAGCATATAAAAGCTGAATGCATTTGAGATACATGTGTGATCTCGAGGGGGGATTTTTCCTGTACACAACACACTTCCTACCACTAATCTCATTGAAACACAAAGGAGCTGGTCACCTATAGCCACATTTAGTAGAAATGCAGATAGAAGAGAGCAATAGATAGTTAGATAGATCAATCTTGGAAAAAGATCAGCACTACAGGTGAATAAACAAGCAGAATGCAATGCTTTGGTTTACAAAGAGACCTTTATCAAGTGTGTCATTAATACATGAATATATAGTGGCGTAAGAGAATATAGTACAAAGCTAAGTTTGCTGTGACAATACTGACAATGCCTCTTCCTTATGATTCCACAGTATTAATGATAGGATAGGACTGAAAGCTAATCACACAATCTGGCTATGAACTGTTGTAGTACTTCACTGGCAATGTAAGAATGGAGGGAAGCCAAGTTTTAGTAGTTCAGTACCATGGACAGCAATATTGCTTTCACTAGGAGAATTGTTAAACAGCAAACAATTCACAGGTACAATGCAAGAGAACTACTCAGTACAGACACAGACAGAAGACACAGCCACACAACACTCTATATCCCCTCGGTCCATGTCCCCTCAGATTCAATTCTAGATGGCAAAGTTTCAAAATGGTGTCTCAACATACAGTAGCATATAGAAGTAGAGTTAAGCCTGATGTGCCTGATTTATCAAGGAATGCAAAGTGAGCTCAATTTGTGTTTTATGTTTAAATGGACAAAAATTACACACACACCCGTATTCAAGTACAAGCGGATATGAAGAAACATTTCCATTTGAATACAGGTATACAAGTACGCTACGACTATGCAGCAATTGCCGTAGACCGGCACAACACACTGCAGGATACGCACAATACATGTGTGCAATATAAAGTCGCATCAGACTGCACAGAAAAAAAATACATTAACACTTGTTAATACTATTGTCATTAATTAAAATACATTTTAAAAAAAACATTTATTTAACATTAAATACATATATTAGCTTGGACTTAATGCCTACTATACATAAAATGCATTTTTACAGTTGCTCTTAATTGCAAACACATCTTCTGGCATGTATACGTGTCCGTCATCACTATCAATTGGCACTTACACCCGCTCTGTAGCTGGTGCAAGTGAATCGGCTAAAAATCACGTACTTCAGAGATGCCCAGGGCTTGAATTGAATGAATGTGCGTGTGGTCAACCGCGTCACGCCCTTACTGTAAATATCCTACTTGCATACGCCCCTTCCCTCCCCTGTTTCGCTCATGAAATTGTAGGCTGTCAGACGTATCACTTGCATCCAAACCTGAATTGCAATCACTTATGTTCACTGGTGTAAAGTCCGTTTCTGAGCACGCACAGAGCAATTTCATGCAAAATACGGCGCACAATGAGACTTACATTCCTTAATGAATCAGGCCCGATGTGCGTAAAATAAGCATATGTTTTTGTGATATCCAGTTGGCGTTACAGATTTACCTACAAGATATTAGACAATTGAACCCATGTGGAAAAAGTATAAAATGCTGTCATAGGAAGAACTGTAACTTACTGGTGAAAATCTTGTTTCATTAGTTGCAAATATTGAAATAAAATCTGTTATTTTATAGTCAGCAAACAGTGCAAATACAGGCAGGGCACATGTCTTCAAAGTCACGCCATTAAATGGATGGTCTAAATTGTAATCTATGAGAGCACCAACATTTGGCTTCAAGTTGGATGTCCACCCGTTTGTGTAGCCTAAATCATGAAAATTTGCACTGCTCATGTCCACAAGTAGAGCATACACAAATGCATGTATGCAGAGTAGCACATATCTGACCCTTGCATCTCCGTACAACTGGCGAGGTGGAACCGGGGGGGGGGGGGGGGGGGTAGAGGTCTACAGTAGCTTGAGTACAGTAAAAGTGTGTTCACACACGTGTGTGTGACCAGCAGTGAGATGCATACACACATGTCAAGACCCATAGCTTTAGCATCTGCTAGAGGACAAGTGCAAATACATCCCTAAGATGATGACTGTCGCCAACTCTAGCTAGCCACTTCTAGGTTGCTGTTAGGTGCTTTCTTCATCCATCGTGCATTTTGTGGGCGTATTTTAAATATAATTTATGTGCTAATTATATTCATATGTGGGAAGGATTATTATATCCCTTGTATTATATCAAGCCTAATAGGCAATGTGTTTTATGCTATCAAATATTACCAAACTATTCTTGTGCTTACGACCTGGTTGTGTGTATGTGTATGTGATGCGTGCGGATCAGCATATGGGTGTAAATATGCTATTTTTATGGCCGGCTTTTTTTTTATAGAGTAAATAATGACTTACATTCATACAACTCAGCATCAGGCCCAATAAGTGCAAACACTGCTTATAGGAAGCTCAGTTGCAGAAATAATGTTGTCAATTGATATTAGAGGTTAACCCTAAATCAGTGGTTCCCAAACTTTTGCAGTTCGCAGCACCCTTAGAGTCTCCATAATTTTTTCATGGCACCCCTCCAAAATAATTACTGAGCAGTCCTGTTTTAGAAGTAATTGGGTCAAAAACATGTAATAAGTATTTAGGTCAGGACAGAAATACTTATTTAGTTGTATGCAAAAATCCCCCCTCTGCATCCAGACCACTGCCCCCTCTGCATCCAGTCACTCTCCCCCCTCTAATGCTGTCCCTTCTGCCCTCTCACACTGCCCCCTCTCACGCTGTCCCCCTCCTCTGCCCTCTGTCACACTGCCCCCTCTCACGCTGTCCCCTTCCTCTGGCCTCTGTCACGCTGTCCCAAACTGCTAGAACAGGCCCTGAAATCACTAAGCCACACCACCTGTAAATAGAGACAGTGCCATGAAAAGGAAACTATTGGCGTGTATGCATGTAAAAAGAAGTATCATTATCTGATACAATATTTACACACAGCAATTATTAAAACAGTCTAGTCCGTAACACTAAATCAGTTTGGTATACTTTTTAATATAACCAGGTACTTGATAATATTAACTACACAAGAATGTAAGGACTCAAGGGCAGCGTTCTCCCTACCCTTTGTCTCCTGTCCGTATGTCCTTGTTACATTGTACCGTACACTGCATATGGTAGACTGTATTGTGTTATTTACTATGTTAGCTGTGTGTAATGTTGTATTTGTTTTATTCTAATTCGCGACTTGGTATTATCTGGATTATGTATTATTGTATACTGTATGTATTTGTTTTGTATTGATATACCCTGGCTGTACAGCGCTGCAGAATCTGTGGAATAAATAAACCATTATTATGAACTACTATTACATTTACTGTATAATTGTGGTAGTTACAGTATTTTGATTACCAGTAATGTTATGCTTACTTGTTATTCATTAATATTATATATCTGCATTAGTGCAAAAATACTTAATCTGAGCAATGTTATAGTCAGCGATCAATGTAGTAAAACAGTTAAATTCATAATGATTTAAGAAATCCGTGTCATCTGAGATTGTTTCCTACTTGAGTTTCAAATTAACTTGATCCAGGATTGGAACCTTACCCAGTTTATCAAACAGAGACAGCTCATTAATTGCGTTTGCCTGACACACACTCTCCCTGCAGTGATTAAGAGACACTTTACAGTGTGAATGTGCTGACATGAGCTCCTCCTTCAGGGTACAATCTTATTATTCAGTCTCGTCCTTCAGTGCCACCGGACCTTTCTGTGAGATATCCTTTCATGACAGATGATTAAGCTGTAAAGACAACACTGTAACATATCCTGTCCTCACCTCAAATGTATTCCTAAGAGTGATATCAATCTGTCCATCTCAAATAGGCAAATACTTATATTTCACAAGAGAAGCTTGAAAAAAAAATATCATCAGACAGGTTTCTATAAAACTAACGTACTATTCTATTGGGTTGAGGTGTTGGATGCCCTCTGGCTTTGACCACTGGTGGATATAAATGGAGCTGAGAGGCTGC
Organism: Mixophyes fleayi; assembly: GCF_038048845.1. Lineage (NCBI taxonomy): Eukaryota > Metazoa > Chordata > Amphibia > Anura > Limnodynastidae > Mixophyes > Mixophyes fleayi. The sequence goes on along the minus strand of NC_134403.1, from coordinate 153,062,360 downwards.
TATAGGTCCACAGCTCTTGGTGAGAAGGAAAGGACAAGGCTGCTCCAATGACATTTCCTCTCCTGTCAACATACGGCCGATTCTACCCTATACTATAGTATAACTAATAAAAGTAAGGGGACATTAGAGCTTTCCTTATTTTTTGTATGGAATACATAAACTAAATATAACACTTATTTAGTTGTGCCTCTTTTTGAGGATTCCATATTAATTCAGACGCTTTAAAACTATTTTTCCTCTGATGAAAATCCAGATTTATGCAGACTTTTTAGGCTCACTTGTGGGTCTGTAAAGTTTTGCAGGATCCCATAAAGCCACTCAGACCATAAAATATCCACAATCTCCTCTCCTTCCAGCTCATTAAAATATCCTGTCCTATAAACCTAAATCTCATTTTTGCAGGACTGCCACGGAGAACACATTTGCCACCACCTTCATCCATCAAACTTGCAGATTATGTCATGGCTGCCTTGATGTGAAAATCCATGTGCCCTGTATGCACTTGGCTTGTAAATGTTGTTCAGTAGCATAGAAATAAAATGAGTGTCCAATTCGCTGCGGATTAGCTTTATAAATGACCATCAATGCTTTCTGTACCAGTGCTAGTGTTATAGCATGTGAAAGATGGGGGCAGCACCGGCAGCACGGTGGCTTAGTGGTTAGAACTTCTGCCTCACAGCACTGGGGTCATGAGTTTGATTCCCAACAATGGCCTTATCTGTGCGGAGTTTGTATGTTCTCCCTGTGGGTACTCCAGAAACATACTAGTAGGTTAACTGGCTGCTATTAAATCAACCGTAGTCTCCTTCTGTCTGTGTGTGTCTGTTGGGGAATTTAGACTGTAAGCTCCAATGGGACAGGGACTGATGTCAGTGAGCTCTCCGTACAGCACTGTGGAATTAGTGTCACTATATAAATAGCTGATGATGATAGATTATTTTATTTTTATTGTAGCTTCTATTCTGTAACTAAGACTTCATTCATCTGTCCCATGTGTTCCTGTTAGACATGCAGCTACAGGAAAGTATGTTCCTTTCTCTCTTCTTATGAAACAGAGCAGGTGTTTTGATGGCCATGTGGGATGCATGCAGAATTTAGGAAATTTTGGCTAAGGGATTGTGAATGGTCCTTAAGGTACTGCGTGCTGGGCAAAGGAAAGCAACGTTTGCTGCCAGAGGTGCTTTGGTGTGAACAATATTTGGTAACAGTAAATGGATTGCTAATGTTAAAGCTCTGCCCAACACAACTGTACCACTGAAAATGGGCGGAGATTTGTGCTAGATATAAGAATAGGGCTAATGTTAGTATAGGGCTAGATAGGTGTTAATTTACTGCTATGTGTTATGTTTATAGCTAAGAGGGATTGAAGATTGAAGGAAAAAAAATACAAAATGAGAAGATGGATAAAGTGTTATGGGCAACAAAAACCAATAGATATACAAGAGAGGAGAGAGATGGTGAAATAGAGAAAATGTGGGTTTGAGACAGGACATGTAATGAGTATGAGAGACAGTAAGGCTGAAAGGGAATTTATAGGAACAGAATATGGCACTGACATGTGGGGAGAAAGCTACTGCAACAAGGTATTTATAAAGCTGGAATTCATATTTTCTATTATTCCATAATCCTCAGGGAACTCCTGATCGGATGTTGCAGAAAAATGTAAAAATGATCTCTCAGGAATTGAAGAAATGTGACAACAATAAACCGATATACTTCAGAGGGGAAAGAAAGTGGAGACAGATATATATTGCATTCATTATTTTCCTCTTGTTTATAATTATCTTTTTAATAAACAAGTTACATATTGTGGCATTGCTCATGCTGGGATTTGGTGTCCTCATGATGCACTCTGTAACCTCAGCCGCCTGTGCAGATGAGAATTCATAAGTCTGCTTACTGGTAATCTCCATGTTGTTTTTACTCCCATGCCAGTGATCCCCATTTAATGACTGGGTTTCATTTCGTACCTTTTCAGTTAATAGAACAAACACATCCTTCAGCAACCACGCTGTATTTATAGCTGGAAACATTTCACTGTAGGAAGATTGTGTTGTAAACGCTGCTGTGTGTGCTACAATTTGGAGACTATACGGAGAGTAGAAAAGAGCAGACAAACCGCAATGCCACATAAACATGTATCAACGTTTATCTAATACTGAGCTGTACAATACGCATAAAATAACTGGAGTGTTTATATTTAAATGTTAACTAAATGTTTTAGAACTATGGTTACATTCTGTAAGTAGCATCCCAAGTGCACCTAGCAAGCATCCAGCAAGGATCGCCCCTGCCTAGTTACACAAATTACAAGATGCTAAATGTTGCACCTTTATAGGCATCACCTTCTTGTTCACTCTTGCAAAAATGACACCACAGTACTGGACCCCCAATTTTCACTTTTAGAAAGTACCTTTAATGTTCTATTAAACAAAAATAAACAGATAAGCTGATAACAATGCCTTTAAACTTAAGCCTTTAAATATCAAAAGAAAAATCGACAGAAAACAAACACCTGAAGATTATAATTTAGGTACATGAATGTCATGTACATGGCATAAAGCTAAGCAAATGTAGATCAATTGACCTCTGTCTCTTTCTTTGATTAAATGTATTATTTTAACTTATTACTGACATTAAGGATAATGTGAGGCCCTTTTGAAAGTTAGAGGGCTGCACCAAGTGCCCCTCAAAGCGTTTCTGGTTGTCCACCACTGGCTAAGCCCATATGCTATCTGTAATGATCTGATGATAATGATAGATGCCAACATCTAAATATAGCTCTCACAGGTACTGTGCAGTTGCAGATGCGTTTAAGCATGCCATGAAGACTACAATCCAAGCAGAGCTCACTGTATCAAAATCCTCATCATGAGATGTTCTCTGGACATGATTGTTACTTTTTTCTAACTTAAGTCACATTCTTAGAAATATTATTGTAAAAAACCTAGATAAAAAATATAATGTGAAGTGAATTCAGTATACAGAATAAGTACAGTTGATCCATTTTGAAAAACAGGGACATTTCCATGGACAATAATGTGGAACAGTTGACAAGTGTGCTATATGAATGTGAGATCAAACAGTCCTCTAGGATTAAGCCCACAGGGCCGCCTAGAGGGGTTGGGGGCGGGTACTAATTACCCAGGCCCGGACATGCCAGAGGGCCCGGCCCGGGCCCTCACTGCCGATGCTTTTTTTTTTTTTTAAGCTATATATTTTTTTCTTTTGTCTTTTCCTTGGGTGGGGGCTGGTGGGGTGGCACCACCCCATTTGTTGGTGGGGGGAGTAGGGTAGTTAACAAAAAAAAAACAACATATATTCACGTGATCGCTTCTCCGACGTCCCTCTTCCCTCCTCCGTTCACACTGAATGTTGGGTGTGGCGTCATCAAGTCACGGCCAACATTCAGTGAGGAGCGGAGCAGAGAGGACCCAGCAAGAAGACAGAAGAGAAGAAAATATATGAAATAAGCTAATACAGAGGTAAAGGATCGGAGGCAAGGGGAGGAAAACAGAAAAGCACAGTGTGATGAAAACGGGGGGGAAGGCACAATGTGATGAAAACGGGGGGGAAGGCACAGTGTGATGAAAACAGGGGGGGAAGGCACAGTGTGATGAAAAAGGGGGGAAAGGCACCGTGTGATGAGAAAGGGGGGGGGGAGGCACAGTGTGATGAGAAAGGGGGGGGAAAGGCACAGTGTGATGAGAAAGGGGGGGGGGGAAGGCACAGTGTGATAAGAAAGGGGGGGAAGCACAGTGTGATGGGAAAGGAGGGAAGCCCAGTGTGATGAAAAAAGGGGGTAAATACACAGTGTGATGAAAAAGGGGGGGAAGCACAGTGTGCTGAAAAAAAAGGTGGTGAAAGGCTCAGTGTGATGAAAAATGGGGGAAGGCCCAGTGTGATGAAGGGGGGGAGGCACAGTGTGATGAAGAGGGGGAAGGAAGCAGCATGGCACAGTGTGATGAAAAAGGTGGGAAGCAGCACAGCACAGTGATAAAGGAGAGGGGGGTGCAGCATGACACAGTGGTGAAGGAGAGGGGGGAACAGCATGGCACAGTGATGAAGGCGGGGAGCAGCATGGAACAGTGTGATGAAGGGGGGCCAAGTGAAGGGGGGAAAAGCAGCATGGTCAGCGAAATGTGATCATAAGGTGTCACAGCGTGGTGGTGATAAAGGGGCACAGTAATGTGTGTGTGATGGCACAGGGGCCTTGTGGCAATGTAGTGTGTGTGAGTGTAGGTGGTGGCTAATTAATGGGTGCTATTTTGTTTGTGGGGTGATGGCGGGGCAATTTAATAGTGGGGACTATTAATTTAAGATGGGGTGGTTTGGGGGCTATTGAATGTGAGGATGAGTTTGGGGAGAATGAGGTCTCTTTATTAAATGTGACTATGACTTCTTTAATGGCAGTGATGGTAGCAGGAAATAGGTATATTTATGAAATGTAAATACTATTAATTTATTGCTGGGGCTGTTTGAAGGGAGGGAAGTAGGTTTATTTATTAAATGTGAATACTATTATTTTAATGTTGGGGCTGGAGGAAGGCCTAATTATTACTCGTGGGTGGTATTGATTTAATGCCTGGGTTGGTTGGAAATTTGTAAATATACTCATTTTTTTCAAATAGGGCCCCCAACATTCCAGGATCCAGACAAGCCACAACTTAAGAAATCAGCAGCCGCAGGTGGTGAAAGTGACAAGAACAGGTAAGAGGGTCCAAAATCTTCCAAGCAACTCATGCGTGTTCTCCTAATGTTTCAATTCTAGAGACTCACTATAAGGTACTTACCAGGTGATACAGATGCCCGGCTTATCTGGCGAGGGTTTTCCGCGGGGTGCCCGACACCTGTTGGAGATGTAACCAGGGACCTGGTTCTCTTTTGCATATCTGGTGGGACTGCCCCATGTTGCAAACATTCTGGTCCCGGGTGGTGAGCATTACATGGAAGTTGCTAGGCCAAAGTATACCCAACACTCCGGTGTTCTGGCTATTAAATAAAGTTGACATGCCTCTATCACGCTTTAAAAAATCTCTTTTAAAATTTATAATCTCTGCAGCTAAGGCAGTAATTCCAGTGAAATGGAGATCATCTACAACTCTGAGTATTTGGGACTGGTCAAATAGATTGGAACATTATAGTATTATGGACGAGATACACCTTTCAGATGCAGACTCGTTTGAAACGTATTATGCCATTTGAGTCCCATGGTTAGACCTCTTAGATTCCCCAGAGTCTCCGATTTGACAAATTGATTGGTTAGGTTCTATTTTGCATCCAAATACTGGCTTGGTGAGGTGGGACATGTGGGTTTGTTTTGTGTTTGCCTGATACACTTCTTGCTGGGTTAGCGGAGCTTTGAATGGAATTGAGGTCTTGAGTGAGGAGTTTTGCTAGATTCCCACCCCCCCTCCCTTCCCCAACGGTCATCCTTTCCCCTTTTCCCTTTGTCTTTGTCTGTGTGTTACATTTTACGAGGTTATTAGCAGCTGCATGTATGGTTTGGCGCATTCCCTTTTCTAGATTTTTGAGTATATTGTGGCCTGGTGCCACAATGTCATTCTTTTATTGTCAATAGCCTACCATGCCATTTTGTTGGATGTGCATTTATAACCTGTCTATGTTGTTGAAACTACACTATGGTGCTAGATGTCCTGAAAGTCAGGAGTGCACAAAAATTAGGTTTTTTTTTCTGTAGGAGGGTGGCCTAGTGCTTTTCACCTCATAGCCTCGCCCCAATGATGCACAGCCATGCCCACAATCATATGAACACACCCAAGTCCACTGAGGCAAAAAATTTTAACATGCTCAACTATGAGGGGGGCCCCATGAAGTTGTTGTCCCGGGGCTTTGAATTCCTCTTGGTAGCCCTCTAAGCCCAAGACAGAATTTTTATGGCTGCTCTTTCCCACACATATATAGATCATCCTCCAGAGCAATACATAAGGACACTCACCAAAAACACAACTAACAAAGAAAACAACTTTACTCAATGGGGTTGAACATTCAACTAGAGAAGGGGCACACAAAGCGAGAAACTTGAAGCTATCCACTCCAATGACATTGGATTAAAAGCATTCCCGTACATACGATTAGATCCAGATTACACTGGTTCTATTATCGATTGTCACACCACTAGATTTCTCCTCAACATTGAAGAAGCACAGTGTACAGTGGCAACAAGCAAAGTAGATAAGAAGCAATCAAAAATGGTAACCAGGTAAGTTACTGAACTTACAAACTATCATAGACAGCCTTAAGTACTATATCACCAACTTTATATAATGATTCAGTCCTCCAAGTGCAGTCTCATCACTTTCAAAACAAATATGTAGTATATATTTATATATTTATATATATATACTAGCTGAAGTACCCAGCGTTGCCCGGGTTTAACTCTTCAAGTTATTAAGTCATGAAAGAGTTGGATGTAATTGTCAATCTTATAAAAATAATTAGCAGCTTAGCAGCTCTTCCAACACACCCATGAGGTGGCTGCCCAGTAACATTTTTGGTTTTATATTAAATGTCATCCAAATCCATCCAGTGGAAGGCCAAGGACAGGCTCCCCGGGTTAAAGTTCTGCCCAGCGTACACCAACAGCAGGACCAACGGGGACCCTAACCCCACTAAAATCTGTCCAGTATCCAACTGGACCATCTTGCATTGGTTTCATGCCAATCGGTGCAGAAGTGTCCAAGTAAAGGCTCAGAACATCTGCTGTCCAACTTTCCCTTTCTATACCACTTGTGCTGCGACTGGTTTTTGGGGGTTGTTTTCTCAGTGAGCTTACGGGGCTTGCTCTGCTTATTTTATTCATATTTTGCCTTTCTGCCATGTCAGACAAGGGAGCTTTTCAATATTTGCCATTTAGAACCTAAGATTTGTTGCTTTGTCACGTTGTCGTTATGTCGTGTTGTCTCAAGGTTTCCTTACAGCAGTCATCATTACAGCAGTCATTAATGATGTTTTCAATATTTGTCGCTTTGTCGCATTACCGCTACGTGGTCTAATAACTTACTTTTTTAATACTAAATAACTATGTAAGATTTGGCAGCTTTACCTTGAGAGCTGTGGAAGATATTCGCCAACAAACAAACTTATTTTTCATAACTAAAAGCTATTGGTGGTAATCTCCAAGTGACATCAAGAAAATGACGTGATGGGAGCTGGTTGGGCGCTCCTGTTCCTTCACTGTTAAAAGGAAATAATTTATAATCGTGAAATTGCAGCAGAGTGTATCCAACCATCTATTCATTATTAGTGTATCCAAGTGTACACAATCTTTATATTGTACATTCTCACAGTGGCCTAGTGGTTACCACTTCTGCCTCACAGCACTGGGGTCATGAGTTCGATTCCCGACCATGGCCTTAGCTGTGTGGAGTTTGTATGTTCTCCCCGTGTTTGCGTGGGTTTCCTCCGGGTGCTCCGGTTTCCTCCCACACTCCAAAAACATACTGGTAGGTTAACTGGCTGCTGTCAAAATTGACCCTAGTCTCTCCCTCTGTGTCTGTCTGTCTGTGTCTGAGTGTGAGTGTGTGTCTATATTAGGGAATTTAGACTGTAAGCTCCAATGGGGCAGGGACTGATGTGAGTGAGTTCTCTGTACAGCGCTGCGGAATTAGTGGCGCTATATAAAATAAATGATGATGATGAAGCAGAGGTGTCTTCCTTCCTCCAAATTTGTTACCACCAGCACGCCCATGCCTTTTCTCCCCTTCTCTTTTAAGGAATCTGAACCTGTTTGCTGCGCCTACTATACTAGGTACTGGCTCAGCTAGTGCTATTTTACTTCCTTTTACTTTACTTTTTTACTCCCTTTTATTTCCCCCTTTTCCCATGCCTTATTCCCCTTCCTCCTCATTGCTACTTACCTAGTTCTGTCCATTTTATTGTTGTCATTGCACTGTTTTGTCTGTAATGTTTTGCCCTGTTCTTCCAGGTTATGACTTACTGTATATTCTCTGTACGATGCTAAGGACCTCTTGTGGCACCATATAAATAAAGGATAATAACAATAATGAAATATTCATTATTAGGGTGTCCAACCAACTATTATGTTTTTATAACATTCCTATCTTAAATATTTGGTTAAAGAAAAATAAGATTACTAGGCATTCTCCTAACACTAATATTAAATGAATAACTCACCACAATAATAATTCATATAGTAAGTCTATGTAGTAAGTCTATCAATTCTGCACACCCTGCGATTGGATATTTGCCTATTTTAATTGTAAATTGCTAAATAAATTTGAGGTATGGGTCAACACTGCAAACGTAAAAATAAAAAAAAGAGTTGCCCTGAGCCGGATTAGAACTGTATTGTAGAAAGTTAATTATTTCACAGTGCACTTTGATATAACATTTAATTCCACTTCAAATTGTTTAACATTGTACATATTAAATTACAACCGTCCAATGTACGAAATGAAAGATACATCTGTGCTGCATAAAGACTGAGGGGTATATTTACTAAACTGCGGGTTTGAAAAAGTGGAGATGTTGCCTATAGCAACCAATCAGATTCTAGTTATTTATTTAGTACATTCTATAAAATGACAGCTAGAACCTGATTGGTTGCTATAGGCAACTTCTCCACTTTTTCAAACCCGCAGTTTAGTAAATATACCCCTGAATATTTCTCACAATGAAACCTGAAGACGACATACTATTCTGAAGTCATATCTGTGCAGTGGGAGTTGCAACTCTCAGTATGTGACTGAGACACTTATACTAAATTATTTGTAATCCAAAAGCATTTTGTGCAGAAGTTGACTGCCCCTGGCAATATCTCTTATGGATAGATTTACTATATTTCTACTAGTGTCAGGATGATTTATTGAGGGAAGAACAGATTTCATACAACAGATCTCAAAAACACCTTTGTCAAACTGAAACTATTTGTTGAGACACTGGAAATATGTGTACACTGTAGTCAGAGGCTTTTTTTCTCAAATGCAACAATGTATTTTTGTATATTGACATTCCATGTATACAGTCAATGGGCAAATAAAACACCATTAGTGATACATAGTGTGTACCGCTCATGTATATAGTTGTTATAGCAAGAGCTGCCTTTTAATGAATACATTATGCTATAAATACCTGTAGTGCTTTATACAAAGACAACACTAACAGCAGGTCTTTCTTGTGGATGCATCTACAGTAATCAAAGGATACAATTTGCAATGAATAATACCCTCCCAGAAGACATATGTTTACTGTCAAATAAATGGATGGAATTATTTACAATGTATATGTATTTTTTATGAAATACAAGCTTTCCAGTTGAAAGGCAAATTTGCCTTTGGATTGTGTCAAATCTTCAATACTTATCAGCAAAATAAATAACAATGCAGTTACAGAGTAACTGTTTCACAAAATGTAACAGAATACAGGGAACAATAAGGATAAATCGACTGTGCAATATCAAATTCAAATGAGCAGTCATTGCTTCAATAATTGCAAAACCCATTATGACTTAAGTGGCAGATATTATGGCTTGTGATTGGTCCTCCCTATCAAATCTTCCTGAACTTTGGCCAGGCTGGAGAACAACTGGCGGATCTACAGTACTATATAAACCAATGAACAAAAAGAAGACTTTTATTGTACAGGCTAATATTGAAAAATAGAAACATTTTCTGTACCAGGGACAAAGACGTGGGTCTATCAATACAAATTAAATGCATATAACAACCATTGTGGAGAAGAATCAGATCCTATTATGAGACCAGAACGCCTGTATGAAGTGTTCCCACAACCCAAACTGTAGGACAAAACCATATTAGGGGTGCAAATTAGTATTCTGTTTTGCACATAAGTTAAATACTGACTGTTTTTGATAGCTTATTTGTACACTGAAATTTAAAGTTGATATTTGTGTGCTACATAAAAAAAACTGTCAGTATTTAACTTATGTGCAAAACAGAAAACTAATTTTCACCCCTCACATTGTAACATGGTTTTGTCCAGGAGACTGAAATAAGAAACTTATTAATTTAAGTTCCTTAATGAATCAGGCCCCTAGTTTCTAGTCGAGCTATTGAGAAACCATCACCATCAACCTGCTACACAGAATGTGTGACTGTAGTGTGCTCAGTGTGACATGAAAACTAGTAGACAGTCCACATTTAATCCCTTTGAAGACTGTATGCAGACTACTTGGCTACCACTGCAACATTTTTCAACATGATATTGTTGAATTAAAAAAAAAAAGATTAATTTAATGCTAATATATTCTAGGTGGAATGCTATTAACAAGCCACTATGCCTATAAGCTAAGGAACAGATTGTCTTTATGCAATATTGAGCTACATGCATTACACTATTCTATATCTACTGCTCAGAATTCCATATTAAACAGAGTTGTCATCAGGACACCTATCCTTGCAAACGTGACTGATGTTAATAGCACAATTAATTTTCTCAGTGGGAGAGACATTTCTTCACTCACCAGGTGGCTAACAAAGTATAGTGATTAAAATACAAAGCCATTCGAGTGTAATAAACATACAAATATATGTTTGTTTTTCCACAGTAAATTAATTGATTTTACAACCAGTTGTTCTAAATACCTAGTGCTGGATTCAAAACACTTATTGCTTCCAAGCACTAATGCACAAATATAACTAGGTAGGCATGCAATATAGATAAATAATTGTACACCCACTAGCAAATGCTATGCAATAATGTTTTATAATGTAGAAAAAAGTGAGAAGAGGTACAATGACAAAATGGCATGCCTCAATATGTAGATTACAGAATCACAGTAAAATGCAAGTAGCACAGGTCAACTGAACACATCCAATATCAATAGTGTAATCAGAAGTCAGTACAAAGATGTGAAGGGAGAAGACAGCCTCAAAGTTTCATATATAAACTCTTTGACATTCAGTCAATTCAAAACTTGGATACTGACTTTCATGTTTGTGTACAGATCTATTTTAGAGTGCAATATGATCTTTTACTATAGGTCTTGAGCAGCTGCGGAACTAGCTCCCCATGCAGTGGGCCCCATTATCTCCATGGGCCCGATGCACCGCATCTGCTGCACCAATGCAGTTCCACCACTGTTCTTGAGGTTATCTTAATTGTCAATAAGAAGCTGGTTTGAGTTCCCACCATTCAATTTGCAAACCCAACCTGTATTAAGATCAATAGTAAATTTAACAAATTTAAACTATCAACATATCCATCACCATTAACTTTGATATGGAGACATCTGCTTGTCCCCATGAGTTATAGCCATGCCTATTTCTTGTAAAAGCAAAAAACTTTGACCAGTTCATTCACATTTTGGGAGATTATGCACCCTCCTCATTTCAAGACATACAGACAAATTATAATTCAATCCAATATACTGTTACCAATATTAACAGATCAGAAGCTTTATTCAGTCTCTGTGTATATGACATTATGTATATATGCATGCATATGGCAGTGTGAATGTATATGGCAATATGTATGTATATATCATTGTGTGTGTGTATATGGCATAGTGCGTGTGCGTATATGGCATAGTGCATGTGCGTATATGGCATAGTGCGTGTGCGTATATGGCATAGTGCATGTGCGTATATGGCATAGTGCGTGTGCGTATATGGCATAGTGTGTCTGCGTATATGGCATTGTGGGATGTGAAGGATAGAATCCATTTTAGTTGTAATTGGCAGCATACAGTGTAATCAACTGTATTTCTGTATTCCACTATGGTGATAAAGTTAAAAAAAAGATGAAAACAAACCATCAAATGCCTCATTCTACTGAGATACAAAAAGCAATATACCTGTAAAATGCCAAATTATTTTTTTCACATGATCTCATGATCTATTACCACAATTTTATCTGGATCTGGTTTTAAGTACTTGAGTTGGTTGTCACAAGGTTGCCCTATGTATTGTGTGACAGTCACAAGGGTGCTCTCCTTATTCTCCACATTTTCTGTGGTCACTTATTGTTCTGCTTTCCATATTGCATGTACTTATACAGTTTTCAAACAGGTCCCAAGATTCTAGGAGACATACAAGAATCCAGTATCAGGTTGTGAAAGCTGCAATAACTGGTAGGTGAAAGCAAAACCATTTTAATACATAATTTGTCATGTCTAAAGAGGCACAGCCACACCCCATGTCAGCCACGCCCCCATCACAATGTGGCCATGCCTCCTTCTACGACATGGGGGAGTGGGGGCAGAATGTTGCTGTACAGGGACCCCAAATTCCTCTTGGTGGCCCTGAGTATGTCAAACTGGTCCCCACAGATGGAGCAGTGTTTATTGCACTGAACTTTGCATGGTTAATAGTATACTGTCGACTGCAACAAATTGTATTATATTTGAACACTTTGTACAGCTTTAGGCTAACATGGTATCCATACTGTACAAGTTATCATCCAGCTCAAATTCTATTTGATCCAAATAAGCTGCCGATTTTGAGCTGTAAGGAGAAATTAATACAATGTATGACTAATGCTGGTGTCTCTGGGGCAAGCTCTTGGCATGCTTCAATATTGCTAGTCTTAAAGTTATTCAGAGAGATATACAAATTAAGTAATCCACGATTTATGACAGATCAAGATGATTCATGGTACAAATTAAATCAATTCCAGTTTGAAGGCTGGAACTGTACTGGGAGAGAAACTTTGCAAACATATTACAGAAAAAAATGCAAATTGGCAAAAGGTTGCAAGTTAAGGGTGACTAAGAAACATATTCATGTTCATATTATCTCATGGAAAATATTTCATTTCTCTACTGCGATATAACATCCAAATTCTGGCTGTGGTTAAAGTGTAACTGTGCCCATACAGATCCGTACATTAAACAAATATCTGAGGGGACAAAAGATAACTAAACATATTCTATGTTTGCTGTGCGTTACAGATCTATATTCACCTATACATGCCTGGATGAAGTTAAAATGCTCCCAGAAATATATAAATATAAATGAGTGAGAGAGAGAGAGAACAATCCATGTACTATAAGGAGCATGCTCACTGTGCTCCTACATCATTCCACTATAGCAGAGGTTGGCAGCTCCTGGCACGCGTTCCAGAAATGGCTCGCAGCGCCCTGTAGTCTGGCACGCCAACCAGCTGTCAATGCTTCACATCGCCGACACTGAACTGCTGATGACGTGCAGCAGTTCCCCCCGAGGGATCACTCAACTGTCTGCAAGAGGTAAACTGCGTATGCAGGTCATTAATGTGGGCACTTATGTGTAGCAGAACATTATTTGGGGGCACTTATGTGAGGCATAAAATGAATTGGGGGACTTATGTGGCATAAAATGAATTGGGGGCATTACTGTGGCATAAAAAGAATTGGGGGCATTACTGTGGCATAAAAAGAATTGGGGGCATTACTGTGATGAACTGGGGGCATTACTGTGGCATAAAATGAACTGGGGGCACAACTATGTGGCATGTTATGAATTGTGGGCACAACTGTTTGGCTTAATATATTAACTGAGGCTCTATTATGAGGCATGAATAAGGTTTGCGGGCACATAAGACATAAGCTGGATTGGGGGCACAACTATGTGGCATAATCTGAACTGGAGGCTCTGCTGTGTAGCATAATAAGAATTGGGTATATTACTATGTGGCATAATACATTATACAAATTGATTGGGGGCACTTGTGCGGCAGAATATATATCGAGGGTACTACTATGTGGCATAATATGAATTGGGCGCACTACTCTGTGACACAATTTAAAAAATACATATTTATATATTTATATTCATACAGACACAGACAACTGGAAGACCTGGGCTTCACTAGATTTTAGCCGGCACACTGACTGATAGAAAAACCTTGTCAACTCCTGCACTGTAGTAAGGCTGGTTACACACTACAGAAAATTTCTCTAGATGCGATATTGTTAATGTTTTACAAACATTTGAAAGTCCTGGTCAGCATGCCGATTGATGTGTACACACACTACACATTTTACCTTCAGATCTGTGCTCTTCATCTGCCATAACCATCGGCTGAAAAAATCTTGACTGTAAACTCTATGGAGATCTGCCTACACGAATGATCATGAATGCATACACACTTCAGAATTTGCCTGACATTGTCCCATCATTTATAGAGATTTTTAGACCAGTTATAAAATCAAATGAAACGATACAACGTGCTAATGCAATATCGGACCTTTATTGTGTGATTGACGCGATAATGGGGTGAAAAGCCTGTAGAGTCGTTAAGGAGAGCAAGGCAAAAACAGGAGTAACTAAGATCCTGGACACACCATGTTACATTGCAAGAAGTGCAAATTAGTTCATTATTTTGCACATAAGGAAATTACTGACTGCTATTTCATGTAGCACACAAATACTTGATAGTAAACTTTATTTTTACACTGAAATTTACAGTTAATATAGGCCTTGCCCTGCCCCAACTTTAAATCTGTCCGCACATTTTAAATTTACCTCCCGCTCCAATGCAACATGCTTTTGCCAAGGTCACTCCTTTTTTCTGCTTTGCTCTCCTTAATGACTCAGGCCCGTAGTGTGTACCCAGCCCAATTCTGCCAGGTTTCAAGCCAGGCTCTTGATTGGCTATAAATAATCACAAAAGATTGGTGGCACTGGATAGTCAGCACATTCCCTCAGGAAAGGTATGTGTATCAACAACTTTGAATTGCAGTTAGGCTTTTACTCGGGCACACCTCCCAACATTATACTTTCTGGCATGGTCACATCATGATGGGGTGGAGCCATGCCCACCAGGGATGTTTCTAATGCTTTTGAAGGGCGACCCCTTTCCACTCTCCCAAAACCGTACCTGCATTGCTGTGCAGAGTATTGTTGATCAGGATATACCTCCCAACATTCCCAAAATGGGGACAAATGTCCTGTCTTGAGAAACAGCAGGACAATCCATTAGAATCGTAACTGTCCCACCCAAATCAGAACAGCTGTAAGGTCTTCTTTGCCACCAAATATACATTTTTTTCTAAACTGCATTACAGGTACACTTTAAATGTCATCCATCTAACATATCTGAGATTCAGTTTCCATATTATTAGTTTTTTTTAATTACACATTGCACACAGTTCTCCACTATTCAGCCATGTGGGTTTTTTTGTGCAAATGACTGACAGTTACCTCCTCTCAGATCATAGATGCTGACAGTTCATTAAAGCCAAAACACAAAGACAATACTTTCATTCACAAAGCACAGTACGCATGCATTGTGTACTTTTCATTCGTCTAACTTACATGCATTATGATTCTCTTGAAGTATGAAAAAATATACTACAAAGAATTTCAATACGCTTTGGGAAACATACTTGAGAAATGCAATGTTTTCCCTCAATGTGCAGCCAGTAGAAGATGAACAAAATCACCTACCATTAGAAGACAATGTGATGCTACTACAACTGTATAAGAAGACACAGTTGTTTGTTTATTTTCATTGCCCTGTGAAATATCACACAAATTGCTGTCCTCACTACTTCGGATATAACAGCAGTTTTGTGTTGTATTCCAGGGCAACAAAGCAAATAACTCTGTATACTCATATAAAGATGTGCTAAAATCAGACTAAGGGCTAGATTTACTAAGCTGCGGGTTTGAAAAAGTGGGGATGTTGCCTACAGCAACCAATCAGATTCTAGTTGTCATTTTGTAGAAAGTACTAAATAAATGAAAGCTAGAATCTGATTGGTTGCTATAAGCAACATCCCCACTTTTTCAAACCCGCAGTTAGTAAATCTAGCCCTAGGAATCTAGAACAGTGATGGGAAACATGCGGCCTTAGGGCTGCATGTGGCTTCTGAGGATTCACCTGTGGCCCCCAGGTCCTTCCTGCCAAATTTGCTCCTTATCGAGTGTAACACTTGTTTAGAATGCCTGATATGTTATTACAGGTAGGTGTTCCTTTCTTTGATTAAATATTTTGAATTATTACTGAGATTAAGGGAAATGTGCAACCCTTTTGAAGGTGAAAGGGCCACCCCTGAAGTGTGTCAGGTTGCCTACCACTGATCTAGAATAAAAAGGATTTTTTTTCTTAAAAGTTATTCGATGGTATGTACAAGCATATGAAAGTCACTCAAGGTTGGAACATCCCTTTAACTCATACCATTGCATCACAGTGGCCCCGCCCCCTGCTAGGAAATGGGCAAATTAACGGCATTGCCTAGCAGGAGACCGGGCTTAATGATGCAAATTTGCATCAATAAGCCCCGCCCTTGTAACGGTCCAGGAGGAAGCCTACTCTTCTGGGAGCCTCCTGGAAATTCTGGGAAAGTAGGCAAGTATGCTGTAACTACAGACTCAAAATCCTCCCATCAGCCAACTGATGCTAATCATATTCCTTGTACGAGTCACACCAAATCCCAATATTGTTCTCATAAACAACTGGTAATGCTACTTAGAAGCATTTTTGTAGATATCCAGCAATAGTTAATTTAAGATCGATTCCACTTCTGAAAAAAATGTCTACCCCTCTCAACTGGGTCATTGGTGGTTCCAAAGGACATACAGTACAAATTTGTTATTTGTAACATAATATAATTTAAATCTCCCCCAATTTAATTTTACACTGTAACCTTAAAAATAAATGGCTCCTGTAAAAAATTGTTTAATCTTTTAGCATACTGTGTACAGAACCTTTTATGCATGAAAACTAAATGTGACAAATTAAACAATTACTAAGAAATACTTCTCACCATCAACCACACAATAAAAATGTCAAAATGTTAATGACTCAGATCATTGCTGGATGAATGCTCAGAATATAATAGTTGCAGAAATAAATAGTGAATAATGTTAGTACCTAATACATCAATCCAGTGCTTGAATAGGACAGTTTGGATTTGACATTTTAAGCAATAATAAACAAAAAAAAATGTGAACACAAAAATGTACTTGGTCTTGATAATGACAAAAAGCAAATAGACATAGCAAGTGCTACAGACATGTAACTATATAAACAAAAAAAGAGATCAAACCACTCAAACATATAGTCCATCAAGTTGCAACTAAATCTTTAAAATACCAATTAAATTAAGGAATTTTATTTTAATTATTTATTTGCAACAAGAAATACAAATAGTGGATTGTAGAATAAAAAACAATAGTAAAGAGAAAGAAGGAAATTATTAGCAACCTTAAGGCCTCATACTCACACAAGTTTGTTTTCCATTAATTAAGGCAATTACAGACGCCAGTGAAATGTCATGCCAAATGCAAAAGTAAAAAGCCTTTTTGCTCATGTTCAGGAGGCCATTGAATGTTGCCTAGGCTTAACCAATGAGCTCATTTGCCTTAAAGCAAAAAAGAGCAAAAAGCTTTTGGAAAAATGCGCTCTGTCTAAAAAGATCCTGGACATGATGAACGTTGCTAGTGGGTATGCAGTTATTGTAAACATTGGTTTAAATTTTTAGACCAGGTTATACGCTTTTTAAGAAGGTTAAAAATGTTAATACTACACACAAAAATAATGCTAGTAGGTATGAGGCCTAACCAGATGTGAAACTACTGCTGGTGGTGCAGAGCCTATGGGATCCAGGGGCGCGGGGGAGGTAGTTTCGCTACCTGCACCCACTGTCATCTCAAAGCATGCACAGTGAAGCCCAAACTGTAGGTAGAACCCCAGATACGCTCAGAAGAACAGCTGGAGCCGATGGAGGATAGAATTGTCAGACCCCCCCTCTCCCAAATGTTAGCCTGTTGATGAGGTGGTCTGCCCCCGGGCTTATCATATAAATTGGCATCTTATTTAAGCAAGATGCTGGGAGTTCAAGACTGTTTCTGTGCTGGACCCGCTTACAGTCACCAGTATTACCAAGTCGCTAACATTTATAACACAAAAGTGGCAGACAGTGCTGTACTTTTAATGGCATGTGAGCCAACCTGACATAAGAGATCGCACTCTATCTGTAAGAGAATCAATAAGTAGTAATAGGTTTTTCTTTTAATGTGAGCTGCTGCATTACATGGATAGCAGCTCTTTTTATTGTAAAGTGGAACTCAAGAGGTGATATTCAGGGGATTCATAGGTTCTACCTTAAACCAGCAGCTAATTCGCTCTGTGAGACTCTTTCATCAGCAAGTTGTAGGTTGCGAATAACTCAGCCTCCTGCTGACAGCGAAGGGCAAAATGGTGATTATTTGCTATCACTATTGTCAGACTGTATTTATATCAGAGTTAAAAGTTCAATGAATCAAACCGAGGCCTTGTTTGTGAGGCAGCAGAGAATGTGAGTGAACATGTTATGCACTGGGCAGGAGACATCCATGGTATTCACACAATACAGTAGACATGCTTGACATGTTTCACTCTGTATGTAGACTCTATGAAGAGAAGAGACAGACACAGAATTCACTTGACACAAAGGAAACTACTAAATATAAGTGTGAACTACATATATTACAATATGGATGCAGGTAATACTTGCCTACTGGATCTCTCCTCCAAGACAAAGGGCAAGTACGGGAGACATGTGACCGCATCATTGTACCTGTAGGCCTTATTGTTCCATCATGAACCTGTTTTCATAGACTGGTGACCACCACTACAGTCATTTAATTTCACTTCCCTGTTTGAATAGACATACTCTCATGTCTCTTTGTGCATCATAAGATTGTGCCAAGGAAGACACAGACACATTAATTTATGTCATATGCAGGGCCACCAAGAGGAATTTTGGGCCCCGGTATAGCAACTTTCTGCCCCTCCCTCCCCCTGCACACATAGCAGGAGAAGGGGGCATGGCCACATAGTGATGTGGGCTGTAGTTGCGCCTCTTTACACATGACACTATCGGTGGTATTCATTTAGCCGCAAAGTGTATCCGCAACGTCCGTGAGACACTTTGCATTGGAGATTGTGCACACTTTTAATAAAATAAATAAATATAACATGCCAAACTCCAGACACATTACACCACCCACCAGACTCATCACACCACCCCCACAGCCACATTACGCCACCCCCATTGCCACATCACATCCCAGGCACTTGTGGTTCTCCAAGTGCCAGCATGCCCAGACTGTAATGCAGCCCAGGCTGGCAAAGACTTGTAGTTCCACAAACTAAAATGGTGTTTTTAACTTATTCATACATACATTTGGAACATCATTTTTTGGGGGATATGTAAACACTGACAAGCAAAAATGCTGACAGCCTAAATAACTACATGACAGAAATCTCTACACATATAAAATACAGACAGTGTGATTGCTTACAGTCACACTGAGGATTTCCCATGACATTGTGGGAAATCCCCCTAGTATGGAATTATTATGGGGTCCCTTGGACTGAAAAACAGAGGATTTATCAAGCCATTGTGAAATAATATAGGGGTTGAACTAAAGAAAAAGAAAAAAATATATTTGTCATGTTTTATTTCAGGGGTTTTATTATTTTTATTAAACTAATGTGATTTGAAAGACCGTGTTTTATTTACATTTTACTTTGTGGTACTACAGGTCACATCGGGCACTGGGTGTCACGGCAAGGGGGTTCTCCAAGTGCCAGCATGCCCAGACTGTTAATAGCAGTTCCACAAACTAAAATGGTGTTTTTAACTTTTTCATACATTACACTCACTTTTTTACCCCACACCCACCGCCCCAGGGGTGTAGGAAGAGCCCTTGTGCTTTCAGCACAGGGCTGGATCCTAGAGAGGCGTCTCACACATTTTTTTTGCAGACCCTACTCCCTAGGAAATCCAGCCTCATGCTGAACAGCCTGGGACTGATTATCATTATGACAGTGGGACCACTGCCTGTGTCCCCCTGCTGTAGTATCACCTACCCTGGCTGGTTTGTCTAGTGCTGGTTTTCATAAAATCGGGGGGACCCCGAGTTTATTTCCCACCCGATTTCATGGAAATCCGCAGTAGGCTGGCAGCACTAGCGTCAATAGTGTTTATAGGTGGGGACCCCACACTTTTTTTTGTTTCTATTTTTTCTATTTTTACCAGTATACATCTGTCAGACCTGCTCGCATTGCGTTCTTACTGACGCGCTGTGTCGGACATCATTTTCACTGCCGGATCTCACACTGTCGGTATTTTATATGTCAGCATATCTTGCTTGTCAGTGTTTACAACATTAGGTATTTCCTACTCTGCAGTATTTTAAGTGTTGGTATTTTCGTGTCAGTATTCTTTGTGATGGTATTTTGTGCATAGGAAATTTGTATATAACCCCCCATTTGGGGGTGCGCGTGCTACCCACTGGAATTTGTTTCGGGTTTTTTTAAATAAAAAATAAAAAAATAAAAATAAAAGTCATTCAAAAAATTAATTACTTGGCTGTGAGGCCTGGGCCCCCCAGCCAATCCCAGGACCTGGTAATTTGTAACTGCAAACTTGGTCTTACCTCAAGGCACGGAATACGAAAATGAATAGCCATTGGAGACAATGATAGAACATACTGGGAATCATACTTAGTGGTTAGCACTTCTGCCTCACAGCGCTGGGGTCATGAGTTTGATTCCCAACCATGGCCATATCTGTGTCGAGTTTGAATGTTCTGTGTTTGCGTGGGTTTCCCCCGGGTGCTCCAGTTTCCTCCCACAATCCAAAAACATTCTGGTAGGTTAATTGGCTGCTAGAAAATTGACCCTAGTCTCTCTGTCTGAGTGTGTGTTAGGAAATTTAGACTTTAAGCCCCAATGAAGCAGGGAGTGATGTGAGTTCTCTGTACAGCGCTGCGGAATTAGTGGCGCTATATAAATAAATGATGATAATGATCGTAAAGCCCTTAAAAACAGAACATTCATAACAATCATATGATAGCAATAAACATATTTGTTTTTCCTTTGTGTATACACATCCCTTTGTTTTTCCTCATGCTATTGGATTTATTTCTCCTTATTGTGTATCTATATGCAGTATCCCTAAACACAAACTGCTTCACTTCAGCACATAAGAGAGATGATTCACTTCACAAATGAAGCCATATGCTGCAGTGTACTGTACGAGGAATGAAGCCAGATCACCATAGGTACAAATGTTTGTTGGGCTTTAAATGCTTGAACAACATAGAAGAATAGGGAACATACGCAGCTTAAAACGATTCTAAATATATGATGTTTAGTCCATGTAAACCCTAGGTTCAAATCTTTTGCCATCTTAACTGCATAGAATAAAACATGTACATATATCCCTAGCTTCTTGCAGCAATGAGGTTGATGCTTTAAAGATTATAACTACATCACTTCTTTATTACTGTTTATTTATAGAGTGCCAACCACATTACTCAGTGCTCTACAGGGAAATATGTAATCATTCACGTCAGTCCCTGCTCCACTGGAGCTTACATTCTAAATCCTCACCACATACACACCCGCTAGGGTATGTTTTTGTCAGAAGCCAATTAACCTACCAGTATGTTTTTGGACTGTGTGAGGAAACCCACGCAAACAGCAATGCTAACTGCTATGCCAACGTTTACTATTAAATATATGATCCTTAACAAGATAATCCATAAATACCATGCTATCTCTTAAGAAATTTATGTTATAATGAAAAGTCGTTGAATTTAATTAATTTTACTTACTGTGTCCTTCTGGGAAACATCCAAATGTGCCTTACACAAAGTGACCTAAATCTTTAAAAGAGCTTTGAGGATCTTATACATATTTATATTTTCTGTTATATATCTCTGCATATTAGTGCAACAAAAACTAAAAAGGAGTAGCATGGATACTGTGCATAGGAAGGGATTGAAGAAAGAGAGCATAAGGTCCCTCTTCACTCTTCTTTTAACTATTTCAACCAAAAAGTATCCTTTCAACCACAATTAACATTTAGGATGAGTAAGAGAAATACCAGACAAGAGGAAAGGTAATGTACAAAACAACTGTTGGACTTGAAAGTTGAGGTGACATTTGCTGGCCAATACCTATACCATTTAGCTGCTGCCTCTTGTACCTTTAAAATCAATTGAGTCTTTATTTCTAAGTCATCATCTGATCACCTTGACATAGATTTCACAACCATTCACCAAAAGGCTATTATTTATCTTAAGAAATCTATCTCTACAGCCAGGGCTGCCAAGAAGAATTCAGGGCCCGGGTACAACAAATTCATGGGGCCCCCCTCATATTCAAGTAAGCCCCAAAATTTTTTTGCGCCGCCTTACGGCGGCGCAAAACAATTTAGGTGTATGATCATACATTCAGGGGCGTGGCTAGCCAAACGGCGGTGCAAAAATTTTGGGAGGTGTGGTCATGCATTTGGGGGCGTGGCAAACGTGCCATTGGGGCGTGGCTAACATAAAAACCACTAGGCTCTCAATTCGCCGGAGCGTCACATATGTTCAAGCACTCCTGACTTTCAGGACATCTACCACCACAGTGTAGTATACAAACAACGCAGTGTGTACACAAACAGTTCAGTCTTGGCCTACACCTTACATTGGGCACAACATTCACCAAAAATTGGTATTGTCCCTACTAGAATCACAACATTTCACACACTGTGCTGCTCTCTCCTACCTGTTCTTCTCACTTTCTCCACCTGTGGCTGCTGGTTTCTTTAGTTGTGGCTTGTCCGGATCCAGGAATGTTGAAGGACCTATTTTGAAAAAAAAATGGCTACATTTAGAAAATTACAGCCAGCCCCGGCGTTAAATCAATAGCACCCACAATTAATAATTAGGCCTTCCTCCAGCCCCAACATTAAAATAATACTATTCACATTTAATAAATAAACTTCCTGCAAACAGCCCCAGCAGTACCTATTTCTTGCAACCATCACTGCCATTAAATAATTCAGTCACATTTAATAAATAGACCTCATTCTCCCTAAACTCACCCCAACATTCAATAGCCCCCAAAACTTTTTTTCTCCTCTGTTCCTCTCTCCTTTTTTTCCTCCACTGTTCCTCTTTCCCACTTTTTTTCCTCCTCTGTTCCTCTTTCCCACTATTTTTTCCTCCACTCTTCCTCTTTCCTACTTTTTTTTCTCATCTGTTCCTCTCTCCTTTTTTTCCTCCACTGTTCCTCTTTCCCACATTTTTTTCTCCTCTGTTCCTCTCTCCTTTTTTTTCTCCTCTGTTCCTCTTTCCCACTTTTTTTCCTCATCTGTTCCTCTTTCCCACTTTTTTTTCTCCTCTGTTCCTCTTTCCCACTATTTTTTCCTCCACTCTTCCTCTTTCCTACTTTTTTTTCTCATCTGTTCCTCTCTCCTTTTTTTCCTCCACTGTTCCTCTTTCCCACATTTTTTTCTCCTCTGTTCCTCTCTCCTTTTTTTTCTCCTCTGTTCCTCTTTCCCACTTTTTTTCCTCATCTGTTCCTCTTTCCCACTTTTTTTTCTCCTCTGTTCCTCTTTCCCACTATTTTTTCCTCCACTCTTCCTCTTTCCTACTTTTTTTCTCATCTGTTCCTCTCTCCCACTTTTTTTCCCTCCTCTGTTCCTCTTTCCCACTTTTTTTTCTCCTCTGTTCCTCTTTCCCACTATTTTTTCCTCCACTCTTCCTCTTTCCTACTTTTTTTCTCATCTGTTCCTCTCTCCCACTTTTTTTCCCTCCTCTGTTCCTCTTTCCCACTTTTTTTCCTCCTTTGTTCCTCTCTCCCACTTTTTTTTCCTCCTCTGTTCCTCTTTCCCACTTTTTTTTCTCCTCTGTTCCTCTCTCCTTTTTTTTCTCCTCTGTTCCTCTTTCCCACTTTTTTTTTAATTCCTCTGTGGCTCTCTGCTTTTTTTCCCTCCTCTGTTTTTCTCTCCCCTTTCTTTATAGTACTGTCCATCTCTGTTTTCCTCCCCTAGCCTCTCCGTTTCTTTACTTACCTTTTGTCAACTTCTTTCCTTTCTTTTCTTCTCTTCTGTCAACTTCTTTCCTTTCTTTTCTTCTATCTCCTCTTCTGTCTTCTTTC
This sequence comes from Mixophyes fleayi, assembly GCF_038048845.1. Taxonomy (NCBI): domain Eukaryota; kingdom Metazoa; phylum Chordata; class Amphibia; order Anura; family Limnodynastidae; genus Mixophyes; species Mixophyes fleayi. Next base: position 153,038,507 of record NC_134403.1, on the reverse strand, counting down.
TTCATGCTGGCTGCAGCGTTCCTCACTGACTGACGGGCGTGACTTGATGACGTCACGCCCGGCAGTCAGTGTGAATGGAGAAGAGGAGAGGAGGGACACGGCGCCGCGCGATCACGTGAGTATCGTTTTTTTTCTTTTTCTTTTTTTCTTCCAGCTCCCCCCACCAACGAATAACCCCCCCCCGCCCCCCCCCCCCCCCCCCCGCGGGAAAAAAAATAAAAATAAATAAAAATCGCAAAAAAGAAAATTATAAAAAAAAAAAAAAAATTTAATTAGCGGAGAGGGCCCGGCCCGGGCCCCCTGGCATGGCCGGGCCCGGGTAAAATGTACCCGCTCCCCCCCCCTCTCGGCGGCCCTGTCTACAGCTCATTGTGAAGCTTAGTTTAAGTACGTAGGGCTCTCTGTACTAATGTACATAGAGTCACAGTGCTCTTGTTTTGGAATAGAGCCTTGCCATATGTAATATCTATAATATATATATAGTGCAGTTGTGCTCCAAAACAGAGGAGAACTGACCTCCGACACCTCAGAGGTGAGGGAGGATTACAGCAGTACATAGTAATGATTAATCATTACCATTTGTGCAAACCCTCACTCCATCCCAACTCCCACCTGGTGTACATCTATACAAAGCAGCTAATAGGGGCAACATTGAGGAAAGCTTTATGTGCAATTTTGATTGGACAAAGGTACAACATTAAGTAGGTTCCTGATTCATTAAGGATCTTAACTTGAGAAACTTCTTATTTCAGTCTCCTGGACAAAACCATGTTACAATGCAAGGGGTGCAAATTAGTATTCTGTTTTGCACATAAGTTAAATACTGACTGTTTTTTCATGTAGCACACAAATACTTGATAGCTTATTTGTAGTTGTACACTGAAATTTAAAGTTGATATTTGTGCGCTACATGAAAAAACAGTCAGTATTTAACTTATGTGCAAAACAGAATACTAATTTGCACCCCTTGCATTGTAACATGGTTTTGTCCAGGAGGCTGAAATAAGAAGTTTCTCAAGTTAAGATCCTTAAAGAATCAGGCCCCTTGTACCTAAAGTGTATTTAATCTCAGAGTTTCTGGGGTTTGCACAGTTGCAGCTGATGCTGGCTCCCAGGTCTCATCACCCAAAAGTTTCTCAAGAATGACCATTGAACCAGGAATACCAAAAGCAATGACATTATTTTGAGGTCATCTGGACTCCTGATCTAAATCTTGTATTATATATTGAATAAAAGACTTAAAAATACACAGAAGTGACTAGTGCCAAATTATTTTCCTTCTAACATTTACCACCTCGCTGCACACTATAGTGACACAAAGTAAGGCCAGTCCCCATGTTAATATCTAAAACTTATCATAACCATAAAGTAGTGCCTGTGGTGGGGTTCAGAAATGTTATTAAAATATTTTTTTTCACACACTGTCAATTGATTTTAAAACATGCATAAATTAGTTCATATTAATTTAGGTATTCGGCTTTTCTTCTATTTGTTATATTTCCAGATAGTACAAAAGTTGCATTGCCAGTGTTCTGTCAATAAGTAGGTTTAGCAGGTTTTGTCAATGATAAGCAATAATAAGAGGAGGATTCAAATCCCACCGGAATAATGCTGCGTTAATACGGTAAATTTAATCCAGATTTCTGCTCGCGGCTCCCTGAGATTACCGTACAAACAGTAATTATGTTACTACTTTCTGTAGTAACGGTAATAGTGCACAGGCTACGCTGCTTTCGGCAGCAACGCGGCCAATTGAATACCCCCAAAAGAGTGACACCAATGGGCTATAAGAAAGTACTACACTTCACAAAACCTTTCTTGACATCATTTTTAAGTATTTGGTTATATTAAGAGCACCAAAATCAGTTGTACATTTCAAAGCACTTACCTAAATGCATATTAACATTCAAATTAGCATGGTGATTATAGGCTGAAATATTCATTTAGTACACTTTCCTGCACCTTCTGGAATGTTATGAACCTTTTGCACAATAAGGAAACAGGTGCTAAAAATAATCAGCAAAACATGTATGTCACTCCTATTGACACAAGCTCAGACTCACATTAAGGGGTCTAGTGTGTAATAGAAATAGAACAAAATATAATTATTTTAAAATATTTAACTTAGGAAAAAGGTATTTGAATAATAAAGCGTTTTCCTCATACTAATCCCCTGCTAACACCATCTAATGGTGCCCCGCGATAGTCTTCACCAGCTTGGGGTCTTTGGTGAATAACGAGAAGCCCTAAATCCAGGGCTTCATATATTTTGTACTAATCTACTTTATTAGCAGCTTTATTTCTTAATCTCAATGGAAATTGTAACTACCATACATCAGTGATGCAAACTGAAGTAGATTAATTAAAACAAACTAATTTATTTGGCTTTTAGGGACAAGGCAAGTTTTGCAGAATTAATCTCTGTTGCTATTAGTAACCAACTCCAAGCAAATCAGAAGCTGACACTTTATTGTTAGTGATTACTAGTCATCTAAGTTCTGCAGACACCTAATTGTTTTCCTCAGCTTCACCAACTAATTAAGAGTATGATGCAAAGCCAGTTATGCTCATTTAGCAAGGAAATACAATTGTGTTGTTGTTATTAATAATAATAATAATAATAATAATACTTATTGGGAATATTTAAAACAAATATAAAATTTTCTTCACTGAACTCAGTGCTTCCTATTTACTACACATATATCCATATAATTATTGACTGATGTGATCACTTGAAATATAAACATTGGATATATAAATTGCATTACAATGTTTCTGCATCAGTTTAATAGGAGCCTCACATTACTACTCTGTGCTGTTGGAGGCTTCTGTTCTTTCCATTATCTAAGGAGCTGGAATAGGACTGGTATACAAAGCACACAGCCTGCATGGCCAAAGGCAAAGTTTTGCCCAGCTTAATAATGTCACAGAGTTTTCCATCATCCACTGGGTGTCGCACTATCAATGTCAGCATTGACCCGGTAAACTAATAGGGGCTGAGTATGGACCATGCAGGTCTGGGAGGCTGCATGCCATTTTTAAAAGAAAAAAAAAATCTTGGGAACACAAATCAGACTACTGGCAATGTCAGGAATACAGCATATTCGGGCAGATGGCAGAATTGCCAGATTGCCTGTCCAGGCCCTACTGTCTAACTCTGTGAACTGAGGCATGGCTTTATTCTCCTCCTTAGCATTGTGACACATGCAGCCTTACCCTCACTAACACATTGACACAATTATATAAAACACAGCCTCTCACACAATTAGCACACTCATCTCCAGAAGTTATCTGCGCTGCTGTGAACATTCCGTTGATTGGCTTTAGGATATTTCATCTCTGGTCGCAAAACTAGACACATAAATGAGAAGGAAAAGAACATTGTCCTGACCCTAATCAAACCCACTTTAACAATGGGTAACATAGACAACAATAAATAATTTTTGTGTAGTTCAATGAAAGCAGGAGATTAACAGGATGAGAGTAAGCAGTTACCACATTGTACAGCATTGTATCAGCAGAATTGGTGCAGTGTGTAACATGGTTCCCCTGTTACTAATTCATTTTGGAAGACTTTGGCTGTAATAAATGGTGTCACACGACCTTTAGTTATGAATCAAAAGCTGCAAGAACATGCACTGTATGTGGTCACATTGGTTGTAACAATTTTTCTCTCGCTTCTGCCAGAGATTGATAGAATGCACGATTCATCAAGTCATGTCTAACACTGAAAATTGTCATCTATTTCACCTAGCGATATTTTAAGATTAAAAGTACATTGTGTCCTTTAGAAGACTTTCAAGTCTTAAAGGATATACATAAGTTGATATTGTTGCAAGAAGAATTGTTTTTAAAGGTGAACGATACTCAAAAGAAGTAAAAGCTGTTGTTACAAATTTGCTGTTAAAATAAATGCAGGTAAATAACTTAACAATGGTCAGCACTGCTAGATTGTGTGGGCTAGAGAAAGAAGTTCTTGCATCACATAAAGGAGAGGAGGTGTTAAAGGAAATGCCTACGTCTGTCCTAAATAAGACTTATTAGACCTAATGGATGTAACGGTATCTACAGATGAAGAATTGAATATTGAGAAGGAGAGAATTGTATACACATACATCCGCAGTTCCTTGCGCCAATTTCAGAAACTGACTTTCTCATTTAATAATGTAGGTAAATACATTAATAATACTTACAATCAAGAAAGAGTAACAAATTAATATTTAGGTATGCTTGGATATTTAGAAGATGAATATAAAAGGGAATTAGAAATTAATCTCTGCAAATTATATAAACTTGAAAGATGTGACCTAATTTTATATGGGACTAATAAATCTTTATGTCCCCAGACATAATGCTCAGCTTGCTGCTACATGCAGCAAGTTGATGGTGGACAACAACTTGTCTAAAAAGAGTTGGCAGAAGCAAGGAGAGTGGAGCAATCAGTACTGGATTCTCCCTGTTCCTGCTGACCTGCTCCTGGCCAGACAGGCAGTGTGTCCATCAAGATACTACCAGTGGGAACATGCAGGAGGCGATTGAATTGCAGCTGGCGTATGGAAGATGTTAGGGCACCTGCCAGGTAATGTGAACACCAGAATCCAGATGAGTAACCATTTTGGATTTTAACTGGACCTGTTCTTTAATTTAGTCACTTTACAGCTCAAGCTCCATATGGATGTTTGCTACAAACTAATGCCATCTCAGGATCTCAGGTAGTTCGCCGACCTTCTCTTATGGTGCCCAGTGAAGCCGGGTCAAATCCATGTGCAGTCTTTTGCCTTCACCGACAGCACTAGGCTGCCGATGAGCCGTAACATCTGTTTGCATAGGAGTGGGGTCTTCACCGGACAGTACCGTATTATTTATCACTGCAACTCGTAGTGATACATAATGAGCGCTATCGCTGCATAATAATAAATAGACTCCATATTCTGTAAAACTATTCCTACTAAACAAAACAAGGCTACTGCCATATTTATGAGATATATATCATTCAAACTTTATCAGCAAATGTGTAACACAATTATAGCCTGCAGGTGTTACTGTGAGAGGTGCAGCTGCAGGCCACATGCTTCCTGCCTTCCAGTACAATATACTACACGCTATTAAAATTCATATTGGCCCGAAGACAATAAAAAACAATAGACTCAAAATGACACATTTTTGTAATCAAATAAACTTTATTTAATTTAATTGTACACACCTTACAAAGATCATATTTGGATGATATTAACCTTATAAACTTTCACATGTTACTTGTTTTGCTGCAGAGAATGCAGCAAAAGGAGGGTTTTACTTTCCACTCCAAGAAACGAACCATTGAACACAACTACTGTATTCTGTATGCTGACAGAGGTACTGTAATGAGGCATTGCACTTGACTACCCCTCGAGACCAGTTAGAAGTAAACCAATTATTTCTCTCTCTATGTCATCGCTAGTAACATAGATGAAAAAATAAACATGAGGCACTATATTGCTTAATGTTGCTAGCAGAAAAACAATGGCCCAAGGACATTTAGCAGGTGTGGCAATAAAGCAATGTGAAAGCAGCTGGCTGTGCCAACTTTCCTGTCCTTAACCACCTCAGGGCTGGATGGTTTTCCCCTCTACAAGACCAGACCAAATTCCATATATTGGTTACGTGCCTGCCCCTCAGGAAATAACTGTTTGATTTCTTTGTCCACCTACCTCAGCTTTATAATGTTTTTTCCTGACGGATCTGGTTTCCATTTCTTAGCATACTGGGCTTAATCAGGGACAAATAAGCAAAATTACAAAATTTCCTTTTACATTTTTCCTAGTTACTTTTATGCAAATAGTGATACTAGGTTGGACCATGCCCGATTAGAGGAAGGGGATCAGGGCCTAATTATCCAGTAGGCTGAGTTGGCTGTAGGCTAGCGCACAAGGCTTTGGGGGTGGCGCAAAATTTATGGGGGTGCAAAACTGTTCCCGGAAGATGAATAATTTGAAATTAATTTTAAAATATAATATAATATTAGCATGAGAGAAAAATGTAGTAAAGTTGTAGTAAAGTTTTTTTTAACTCGAAAACTGTTATTTCACAAACACAAGTGACAACAAGAATAATGGAAACAGTAGAATCTAAGAGACCAACCAGTGTCACATTCCACAGTAAGAGTGCTATGTGTAGTAAAACATGTAAACGATAACGTGAGGGAACTGAATCAAGCTATAGCAATGTAAGTTAAGGGGGAAAGAGGTGGGATGAGAGGAGAGGGGGATATTGGTCGTCAGTTGTCACGTGCCAGGGGAAATAGGAACCTCACAGGAGGGGGAGCTGCCAGAGCTGTCATGGACGTTGTAGGAAAACAGGTAGGCCCAGAATCACATGGAGAAAATGCTACTTAGAAAGAAGTGAGCGGGAGGCACTACAGATAGAGCCAGGGAGCCAGAGAACTTGTCTTATTTATCTTGCAAGTGGCAGGTACTTTTCATAAAGTTTTAATTTTTGACATATTCACATAGTAAAGGCTGAAGACAATGGGTCTGAGTCATTAAGGAGAGCAAAGCATAAAAAAGAAGAAACTTTGTACCTGGGCAAAACCATTGGAGGGGGGGTAAATTTAAAATGTGGGATAGATTTATAGTTGGGGTAGGCTATGTCTTAGATCTTCTTTAAATTGCAGTGTAAAAATAAAGCTATCAAATATTTGTATGCTACATGAAAAAACAGCCAGTATTTAACTTATGTACAAAACAATAAACTAACTTGCACCCCTTGCATTGTAACATGGTTTGTCCGAAGAACATTTATTCCTTTTTTTGCCTTACTTTCCTTAATGACTCAGATCCAATGAGTCCTTGGAGAGACAAGAATGGCTACTGGCACAGGCGTGACAGCCCCCTCCACCTTTATATCTTCACACTCAGTATCGCTCATTCATACCTCCATTATGCTATAAACAGGGCTGCCAAGAGGAATTCAGGGCCCGGGTACAACAAATTCATTCCCATCCCCCCCCCACCCCTCATAGTCGAGTAAGCCCCAAAAAAAGTTGGTTTTTTTCTCTCCAGCTCCCCCGTCGTTGGTGGGGGGAGCTGGAGAGAAGAAAAAAAAAATGATTATGTTCCTAATGTCTACTGTACATAAAATAAAATTATTTTTTATAGTTGCTCCTCATTGGAAGCACATGTTCAAGCATTTATACGCAACCGTCATCACTATCAGCACTTACACCTGACCTGTAGCTGGTGCAAGAGATACCTCAGATAAACACGTAGCTTTGAGATGCCCAAAGCTTGAAATAGACGTTTCTGTACGTGCTCGAGCTTGGCACACCCTTACTGCACAATGACTATGTTCATACGCCCATTTCCCTCCCCGTTCCGCCCCTGAAATCGTAGCCTGTTGTAACGGTCCTTTGCGCTCAAAAGATTAAGTGGATGTTGCTCCATTCTAGACATCCGCATAGAGATTTTACGCACATATCAGCATTTCGGTCCCTTGAGGAATCAGGCTCTCTGTGAGGAAATCGTGAAATACATACTCCTTCATAGAACTTACAAGCATTAAAGACACAAACTATCCATGCAAGTATTACCCTTCAAGACTATAGCCTTTTCTAACAATACAACTTTCCAATGCCAGCTAGCACACATTACTAGACACAAAACCAATTATACCATAACTAAAAACAATCAGGGAAAAAATAGGTCTACAAAAAAAACAATAATAAGGCTGAAATAAAAAGCATAGTAGCTATTCATTGGTGATTACAATGGAATGCAATTTAAAAAAAACCTGTTAATACAATATTGATTTGAGGTTATATCAATGGAAAAATAATAAAACCGTACAGTAGATAAGTAATGTTCACTGTATAATTGATGAAAACAAGCTGAAGGATAATCCTTGTTAAAACCAAATTCATTCTCGATGTTGATATCTTGACTCTGTAATTAACCACAATTCCTAAACTGAAAACTGATGCTTCGTAGTTTGCTATGCACTGATTTCTTTCTTCTGAATATTAAATTGCAAAGGTGCCTTTTAAAATCAGGTTATACATTTGAATACAAATTAAATTTGTTAAAATGACTCAAACGTTCCAAAGGCAATATTTCAAACTCTGTCTGGTCCTAACCCCAAGAGGATGTAACTCCTTGTGTAATTGAAATTCTCTGATAGAATTGCCATGTACCTGGAATTTTACAAAATTAATTTCATACAACGAAAATATAAAATAACCATGTATGGCAATATGTGCTATGGAATATCAGTATATAATTGTACATTTTATTTACAGTAATGTAAAATCTACCCCCCTCCCAAAACCCCTTTTTTAAAGCTGCACTACCACCTAGTAAAGAATTTTACAAAGGTGCACTCCCACCCCTCTTATAGCCTCAAAACTGAATAGTGGGAGTGGGTATTACCAGGAAGACCAAACGCTACCCTTACGATATTGCAGCTTGTTATTGGTCCGTTGCCATTTAAAGTTGGTTAGCTAAATCGGTGATACAGTATGGACAGAACCACTCAGCTCTGGCTTAGTAAAATCATTTACTTAGGTGACATATCAACTTTAAGGAGATACCACTGGAAGTGAAGATTACTTCCTTTTCTGTCAACACTAGAAACCTGGGCCAGTGGCTCTCAAGCAGAGTGTATCTAACAATACCTGTATATTTGATCCCATCCCTGGAACAGGATTGTATTCACACAGTCCTCTTCATGTCTGGCCTGCATAGTACGTTATCACTCTGACGTCAAAGAGTTTGAAATATAACTAGCGACAAAATCCATTCCCATTAGTGACTTCAAATCCACTGTCATTGAGTAGGTGATGCAGCGGTGGGGAACAAACATATGCATAATCCCCTTTCCATTGAACAGGACAGTCTGCAGATACATAAACTGCAAGAAAGTGTATCTAGTCAATTCCAATAGATGGGAAGGAACTTGTATATACAAAATAAACCCTTTAATTCTTTTACACTTACTTTAGTTAAAGAGTCAAGTCACCAAAGGCGAAATATACTTTATTTCCCAATTTAGAAATGTAAAGGATGGCACCACAGCCATAAGTTGAACTATAGGGCATATTTAAGCAATATTTGTTCTCCCCTCATTTAGGGGCCTATTTCCGAATCAATTTTATCATCTAAAATCCACGAAAACTGCTGTTTCCGGGGATCTAGCACACTTCTAAGTAGCATTTAAATTTATGAACATTTATGAACAAATTATCTAAAATTCAATACCTGGTTTCTCTAGCAGTCATGAGAATTATCTCAAATTTATTTTCAATTCTAAGACCCTTAGTGCTTTTTTTTTGCTGTCATTAACTATTTACAGTCATTGTGCTTTCTTTGTGTGGGGATCTGTGGATTATTTCTTACATAAAATTTTATCAGCAATTCTACCGAACAGTTCACGTTTTACATTATTATTATTATTATTATTACTATTATTATTATTATCATTAGTAACATCAGTTTTAATACCAGCAAAGGAAATCCCTCTTGCTCTTTGCTAAAAATCATACTTCTTACCTTATTTTGAGCCAATTTTCTACTAAACACATTTCTAATGAATATGAATCTGTTATTAACTCTTTCAAACTGGAGTATTTTCCGACTAGAACTATTCTTAAAGAAATGGTGTTCAAAAGGTCTCTTGTTACTTCCTGTTTCTCCACGGTGCCCTTCATCACTAAGACAGGCAGCAATGGTTCATTGCAATAACTACCAAGGAAAGATTTCAGAAATGCAACTATCATTTGTACATGTGTTAATATATCACTTAAAGTCTACAGTAAAATAAATAAAATCCAGATTAATATTCTTAGACAGGCAACATACAGTGTATTCACATACCTCCCGACTGTCCTGTTTCTGCAGTGCTGGTACATGACACAACCCCAATGTGATGTGTCAGTATAGCATGACCATACCCCCTTCTCATGCATTCAGTCCTGAATTGCAAATCATAAATGTTTGGAGGTATGTATCCGGATTTTTGTATTTATGCAAGCCAATACTATACATGCAACTAACTTCACGTGACCAGGGCCGGATTAACCCGAGGTCTAACTGGGCTACAGCCCAGGGGCCTCTGGCAATCAGGGGGCCCTTGAAGGTGCTCAGCAGCATTACTGATCGGTGTGGGGTCGGGGGCGCCCCCGGCCCAATCAATGCTGCTGAGGCTATCACTGTAGTCCTTCCCTGGCGCTCAGTAATCTCCTTACTGAGGAGATCTTGTGAGAGTGAAACTATGAGTCTCACTCTCACAAGATCTCCACAGTAAGGAGCTTACAGAGCACCGCGGAAGGACTACAGTGACAGGAGAAGGAGGTAAGCGCTTGGGAGGGGGGTGGCAGGCGGCTCACATGGGGGGCCTGACTGATGACATCTCTGTGATTGTCAATCTTGTTTCGGTTTAGCTCATTTACTAGATATATTGGGCCTGATTCAAGACCGGACATATGTACATTTGCATAGTGCATTGTGCGTAGCTCCGCACTGCGCATTCCCATAAACGGACATTACGCCAATGAGCGCAATTGCAGGTAATTCATATAAGCATGCATCTGACACTTACGACTCCTTATGACTTGAGAGATGGAAAGGGGGGAGTGTAAAGGGACTAATGTAGCCCGAGTACAGTAAGGGCGTGTTCACACAGATGTGTCTAATTCATATCCTGTATTTACAGTTAAGTACGCCTGTTTTCAGCTGTATCTTTTACACCTGCTACAGCGCAGATGTAAATGTTGGATGATAGTGATGACCGACACGGCATAGTCTTTGAATACAAAATTACATATGTTTCTAAATAGCTATCACAGAATGGCTGTATGCATTTAGGATTTATTTCTATCTTATTTATTTTGTATGCACTGTATGCATTGAAGAGTTAATAATTAAATTACTTAGAGGCCTAGTTCTCAAGCCTTAAACTATGTGGATTTTAGGCATTTTTAAGTATCTTGCCAATTTAACAAAAGCCTAACGCAGGATATAAAAGAATTATCTGAAGATGGCGTCAACCATTCAATCCCATGGGAGGAGTATCACAGGAGAGGGATCTTATGACAACAATATACTTACAATTCCTGCTTATAAATTAATTTTACTTAAACTATGTAGATTTCCTACATGTTCATTTTGATATTATCCTTATCCTCAATTAAACCACACCCACTATTTAGCATAGCCACACCCGTTATTTTGCACTGCCATATGTACTACATTCCTGCACCTATAGTCTCAGACTATAACTATATACTCAGAGTCTAGCTAAAGTGTCGCATGACAAGGGAATAATGCTTTTTTTTTATTCCAGCAAACTTGCATTTTTTAATATATATTCTTTATTTTCATTTTTGAATGCAAGTAAACAGCGTAACAATATATGAAAAGGTTACATGAGTAGAAGTGCATATACATAGACATCTCTAGTAACCTATTATGCATGTCAAGCACATTACAAGTAGAAACAAATAACCAGGGGGGTTGGACCCTAGCAATGTACAGGAGGGAATGAAAGAGAAACAGAAGGAAAAACAAGAGAGATAGATGGGGAAGGAAAGGTCAGGCGAGCATAATATAAAATGATTAGTTTGACAAAAGACTTTGATAGGCGGAGCCTATTATTGCAGAGATCTGGTTGGGCATAGCATTAGTGGTATTGAATGCGAAATCAGCCTAAAAAGGGAAATATGATTTATATGTAGAAGTCTCTTTAAACTACAAACAGAGGGAACCAGGTAGAAGAAATTTTCTGGAATTGATCTAGAACTGATAGAGTGCGCTCATCCATAGAGAAGTATTAATTGATTCTGTTAAACCAATTCGTAATAGAGGGTGGACTTCCAGTGCAGGGAATGATTGCCTTTCAGCATTATTCAGATGTTTTATAAGAGATTTTTTTGTAGGTGGTGACCAGGACCACCAAGAGGGATTTTGGGCTCCAGTACAGCAACTTATTGGGGCCTCCTATAGGTTATTAGCATGTAAACTCATGCGGCGGCTCGCAGTCAAAAGGGTTGTGGCCATACATTGGAGGCATGGCTATGCAACATTGGGGGCGTGTCTAGCATGTGAAAACACTAGGCCACCCTCCTCCAGAAAAATGCATTACTCTAACATGCCCCCTCTGCCCAGCAGCTTTGCTCACACAGTCCCCTCTGCCGACAAGCTTTAATCACACGTGCCTTCCTCTGCCCACGTGCTTTAATCACACATGCAACTCCTCTGCTCACATGCTTTGATCACACATGCCCCCTCTCTACCCAGCAGCTCTAGTCACACATGCCCCCTCTCTGCCCAGCAGCTACAGTCATACATGCCCCCTCTCTGCTCAGCACCTTTAGTCACACATTCCTCCTCCCCATCACATCTTCTTACCTTTTTTCCACTGCTCAGCACAGGGCTAGATCTGGCTAGGCTCCCCGCTGGTACCTGGTACACAGCCCCCTGCACTTTCGGGTGCTCGTATGACACCCGCAGCAAAAAAGTACTCTTAAATTATTTTTTTTAAACTATAGAACTCCAGTGGGGCCCCTAGCCCCCCAGGCAGGTCCGGGCCCCGGGATATTTGTACCCGATCCCCCCCACCCCCTCTTGGCGACCATGGTGGGAACTGAGGAATTGGGAGTGAAAGAAGCTAAAACAAAGGATCATCTGGAATCTCTGATCCTATGACTTCTTTAGACAGATTGATCACCATTTTTCCAATATGCACCAAGTTTGGGACAGTTCCACCATATATGAAAGGGTGCGGCCCTCTGAGAGAGTACCAGGCGAGACCTGTTGGGATAACTAGGTAGTTTGGAAAAAGAAGGGCAGGGGGAGAGCTTTTGAAAGTTGGTAGTCTGCGGACAGGAATAACCCGTGGGATGGTGGAGCTGCATACACTGGAGTGATAGTCTTTCAGACGATAGGAACCACACTGGTGTGACAATCTGCATGCAGGATTAACCACTGGGATGGTGGAGCTATATACACTGGAGCGATAGCCCGCAGACAGGATTAACTACTGGAATAGTGGAGCTGAACACACAGATGCGATAGTCTGCGAACAGGATTAACCACTGGGATGGTGGAACTGTACACACTGGTGCTGTAGTCTGTAGACGAGAGTGACTACACCGGTGTGACGATCTGCAGACAAAATTAATCACTGGGATGGTGGAGCTGTATACACAGGTATGATAGTCTGTTCTTAGGAATCACCATTGAGATGACAATCTGCAGGCTGGAACAAGCACTAGAATGGTGCAGCTGTACATAGGAATAAGAGAGCAGGGAGCCTTATTTTAGCACTAGCAGGGTTGCTGACTAAAAGAACAGGTACAGAGGAGTGACAGCAGGTGCTTGAAATATAGTAGGCAATGTATGAGTGGGGGAGTGGAGAGAGTAAGATCAGGTCTGTGTATGCGCAGACCCAAAAGCAAGATGATGGCTGCCAGAAGAGAAACGCGGCGGTCAGCGGCGGACAGGTATGTGCGTTGAACCTTCGCCATGGGAACCCAGAGTCCGGCGTGTGACAATTTGGATACGCATCAAATACCAATGTGAAAGAATCTTAAATTGAAAACCAACTACTGATAGGCTGAGTGAGCTTGTGTGTGTGGCCAGGAATATCTACTACCATTACTTGTCAGTCAGGGGTCTAGATAAGTCTCAATTCCAGGCATTTACAAATTGTGGAACTGATAGAGATATGTCGTCTAGGAGAATTTTAATGGAATGCCTGGTAACCGAGGGTAACATACACATTTATTCGAAAAGCATTGGGTCCCTTCCAAATTCTGATATGTGACCTGAGGAAGTGATAAAGTGTCTTAATTGGAAGTAGGCCCATTGCTCTTGTGAAGATAAAGCAAACTTCTCATTCAAGTCAAAGAATGTGTACATGCCACCACAATCAACCAGCTGACCAACTCTAGTCGCCCCAGCACTAGTCCAAGTCACGAACAAAGAGCAGGGTATGCCCGGAGGAAAATCAGGGTTACAGACAATGGGTGTGAGTGGGGAAAAGTTGGAGGATAAATTATTTCAACAACCCAAATGTCTCCAGCTTTCAAGTGTTGGTCCTATTGTGGGATGTGTAATTTTGGGGAGTTTCGAAATCCATGGTAAAATGTTGAGTCGAGTTGGAGAATGGGAATTTTCTAACAGCGTCCATTGTGTCTTTCTCGCTGATGATGACCAATCCAAGATTCTCCTGAGCATAGCTTTGTAGTAAAGGGAAAGCAGGGGTAGTTGCAAAGCTCCTCTAGCTCTCCATCTGTAGAGTAAATTGTGTCTACATCTGAGTCTTTTGCCTCCCCAGATAAAGTCCAAGATAGTTTTCTGTAAGTCTGACAGAAACTTCAGTGGAATCTTTATGGGAACTGTCTGCATTATATAAAGAAGCCTGGAAAGGACATTTATTTTGATAAAGTTTATTCTGCCCAAACATGAAAAACTTTTGGTTCTCCATTGCTGGAGGTCAGCCCAAATATTGTTTAGTAGGGGCAAAAAAATTAAGCTGAATAATCTAGAAATAACTGAGAGGACGTGGACACCCAAATATTTAAATTATGACGAGTGCCAAGAAAACCTGAATGATGTCTGAAGGGTAGAAGCCAATTGAATCGGGATTTTCAAGCCTAAAGCAACTGATTTAGTGTAATATATTTTAAAATTAGAGAGCTGCCCATATTTTTACATTTGCCAATTAAGTTAGGTAGTGTAATAGTTGGGCAGGTGGTAATAGCTAGGAGGTCAACCACAAATAGTACCAGTTTAAACTCCTTAATGGACATGTAATCCTTTAATGTCTGGGTTTAGATGGATAGTTCTGGCTAAGGCTTCCATGCATTCTACAAGATTCAAGGGAGACAAGGGACAGACCTGCCTGGTACCATTGGAGATGTAGATAGGCTGGGAAAGGACTCCTGATTCTGGCTGTTGGTGAGTTATAGGAGGCTAGTATTCTCTGAAGGAAGGTAAGACCCATTTTTACATGAAACACATAGCATGCCTTAAATATGTATAATACATTTTAGCCTTAACGTTATTATACAAAATATTGATGAATATAGGTATACACAAATATATTAAACAATCCTAGCACATACACGCTATAGCTGCTCTCCAGATACCAGTGGCAGCATTCAGATGAATGATCTGCAATATGTCATAAGGCTTAGAACAGCAAGTGTTTAATTACATAGTCTGAGAAACAATTGTTATAAAAGCTAACAGAAGCTATATTTAGAAAACGTAGGGAAAAAAAATCCACATACACACATTCTATTACTGCACAGGTATATAGTGATTCATAATGTATGATATGCAATACAACATAAATAAGGCCTGAGTTGGTAACAGATGGGTGTATTTGTCGCTACACAAACTGGCATAGTACTCACTCGTTAGCCCCATAGTGTGTAATATATAATGTATGCGATAAATAAAGCAGGCATTGATACTCTGCACTCACTATGTACAAACTGAGGTGCAAGAAAGAGTTGTCCAACATTGTACAAACAAAACACATATATACTCTGCACTCTCCAAATACACAATAAATACTGTTCTAACTAGTTTTATACATTAAAAACAGGGAATGCAGATAATCCTTTATCCCAGATAATAAGAATAGCACTTGATAATGTTAGGACTGGTCAGAAGGGGAAGACTTTGGCATGAGTTGGTCAGCTTAACATACAATATATGGAACTACCATTCCCACTCCCCCTCATACATTTATCGCATCTCCTGTAGGGGAGGTTTTAAAAGTGGGAAACATATATAGCTTCAGACAGACATACAGAGACAAGAATACATCATACTTACCAACTTTGGAATGATGATATCCTGGAGCCTGCGGGGGAAGGGGGGTGTGATGGGGAGCGGGCCTCCAAACTGTGTGTCATTTTGGACCTGCCCCCTGTGACTTCATGATGCAACCGCGTCATTTGACAGCGGGGGGCAGGGCCAAATGCCTCGATTCACCAGGAATCGCGGCGTTTGGGACCTAATTCTGGCCACTTCACTCTCCCGGGAGTCCGTGGGACTCTCGCAAAACGCGGGAGTCTCCCAGACATTCCGGGAGAGTTGGCAAGTATGGAATACATACATGTTAGACTGACCATTTTTTTTAATTAAGTGAAACGTTTTATTTTTTTTAAAGTTAACTTGAACTCGTGGTATTTTATGTACAAAAAATATTCTATTGAACAATAATACAAAAACCTGGCTTAGGCTTTCAAGCTTGGTTTCAAACAGAATAAATGATATCAAGTCTTTTTAGTTCATTCTTTTATATTTTCTACACTTCCATAAGAGACATCCGCTCTGTATCCTGAAATAAACATATTGTTTCAGTACAAACAACAACTGACTGCCCCCTAGTCAATACAAAGACACTGTTACAATAGTATAGGATTTTTTTATTTTTATTTTTAAATCGGTATTGGCCAAAGACTCAGTGTGGCATCTGTTACCATATTTCAGAGTAAAGGTTCATATACGTTTTTTTTAAATTACAGTATAATAACAGTGATCTCTTTCTTTTTGAATTATATATTTTCATCACTGGTGACAGCTTGGAAAATCATACTGAGGCTTTATAACGCCAGCTATTGCAATACAATTTAACACCAATTCAAAGCACAGCCTGCAGCCTAACTCAAGATCACAAGGAATGCCATTAAGGTTTGCCAACCAGATCAGATAAGTCTACAATATATTTGTCAATTTATTCATAGGTATGGGCTCGGAGACAAGCTATAATCTCCAGCTCTTTGCAAGCGCAAGTGCTCGCATCTGCCTTTCTCACATGCATTAAGATTCCAAAAAAACAAATGTATTCATTTCAGCCATGTTATTTGTTCCATAGCTTTCCTGCCATCTGCTACTTTTAACTCTTTACCTATCTCGAATCTACCAATAGCATTAAAACACCAACTTGTATCTTCAACCAAAACGAGAACTAGAACTGCATGACATCAATTTGTCTTCCTTCCAGTTTATACAACTGTTCCCCTGTGGACATAATTGTATTATTGCAGTCAGAAAAAGCAATACACACTGTAGACACCTGGTGCTCTTTTCTCTCAGACCAGGGTCACTGAATGGGACAGTTTACTGGGACTGAATACAAACAGATGCTGCCATTAGACAGCATCATTTCTGCAGTAGATCTATACCTGACATGGTGGTTTAAAGGAGTTCATCTCCCAAAGGATCTTGAATAAATTAGAGCTTTGTATAGAATTGCATAACTAAGACTCAGCCGTTTCACATGTTGAAATATTATGGTTTTTCATGTCAACAGTTGTATTGCTTATAGGCTTCTGGAAATATACACATGGCAGTGGGGAAAGTGATTGTGTGTGTGTGTGTGTGTGTGTGTGTGTGTGTGTGTGTGTGTGTGTGCGTGCGTGTGTGTGTGTGTCTTAGCACACTGCTACTATGCAAAATTGTCATAAACACTTTTTCTTGCAAGTGGTCTAGTGGTTAGCACTTCTGCCACACAGCACTGGGGTCATGAGTTCAATTCCCATCCATGGTCTTATCTGTATGGAGTTTGTATGTTCTCTCTGTGTTTGCATGGGTTTCCTCCGGGTGCTTCGGTTTCCTCCCACACTCCAAAAACATACTGGTAGGTTAATTGGCTGCTATCAAAATTGACCCTAGTATTTCACTCTGTGTGTATGTTAGGGAATTTAGACTGTAAGCCCCAATGGGGCAGGGACTTATGTGAATGAGTTCTCTGTACAGCACTGCGGAATTAGTGGCGCTATATAAATAAATGATGATGATGATGATAATGAAAGACGGACAACAATCGGCACACAGCTATTGCTCATCATAGTCACATGGTTAGTGCTCCCATGCTTCCCAGGTTTCCAAGGACAGTCCCGTTATTTCACGCTTGAAATTGTAAACGGATTCTGATCTTCTTAGAATTCCGACACACAAAGGTGACAGCAACCTGAAGCCTATCTTGTACTGTGGGATTGCAAGTCCCAGCACACTCTATCAAAGGCACGCAGTAGATTCACAACAGTAGAAGACCAAGTGGTTGTCTTCTTGTTATCTAGTTTAAAAGCCTTTGTGTGTAGAAAAGCATTGTAACTGTTTTAATGAATTTACTCCCAAAAAAGAAGTATGCTGTGGCTTATGGACTAAAAAGCATATGCCACAGTCATTTATACATGTTCTGTAGTCGCAGTACTTTCATCAATAAGAAGTCAAGTGTGTAGGAATTAGATCATTGATTGCACAGTACTATTGATTTATGCAAGCTTAAGATCCACCCGGGGTGACCTGTGAGACAATAGATAAAATTGATTAGTCCTTTGCCTATCATTAATCCTTCTTGGGATAAAAACGCTATAATAAAACATGTTGTGAAATTATCTGGTACCTTTCCTACTAGAAATTCAACACTGATGACATGGAAATCTGCTAGACAATGCTGTGTTTCTTCATTCATGCAAAGAAGCATCTCAATTGTACTAACCATCACCTCTGAGGACACCCTTTACATGGCAACCATTCAAATCAATGTAATAATTAGCAGAGACTCTTCAGCCACTTTGACAATCACTCATTTCCACTATCAGGTGTAAGAACAATACATGTATTATGTATCCTGATCCAAGCCCTGTACAGTACTATATTTATTATCCAGTGCTGTAAGCAATAATGCACAGACATGAATCTCAATCAATCACAACATTCTTCAATGAGCTCATGAGTATGGAGAGGTAATGTGATATACTGATGAATGTGGGAAATACTTGTAGAACTGGTAACAACTTGACCCTTAGAGGCTTTACAATGTAATGTTTTCTATACATCATAGTGTTTTTAAGACCAATAATTTGTTAAAGTCATGGCCCTAAAGTAAAGTATAACATTTAATATATAAGAAATAACCATTTAATAATGGAAATTTTGTTTTAGTGGTTACATGTGGCAAACTAGACATGCATGATACATGCGCACTGATGGAAACTGCCAGGAAAAATATTTTAGTGTATTGTAAGACCCAGAATTATGAATGATGTCCCTTTCTTATTGATGTACAAAGATGCTGGAGTGGCTATGAGGTTAAAAAGTGAAACTATAGATTCACGCCAGGTCATCACTAGCTGATTCGCGCTTCAATTGCAGCAGTAACGACATTGTCATCCAGTCAAACATCCAAAATGTCTACATGCCCAAAAAACATTTGACTCAGTGTCCTGGCCATATATATATGAATTACTTCATCATAGGCAATTAGGTAAGGACTTTGTCGATTTAATATGCTTCTTCAACAATTCACCCCATCTCTATTAATTAATGGCAATTTGGGACACAAAATCAAAAAGTCTAGAGGTAACTGTCAGGGATGTCCGATGTCACAATGTTGTTCAACCTGGTTCTAGGTCCCATGTTCAGAACCATAGAAAAATAGGAGCTGCTACAGGGAATTGAGGTGGAAAATAGGGAGATAAAGGTTACAGCTTTTGCTGATGACATCCTGATCTGTATTTCCAACCCTGAGATCTCTCTTCAGCAATTAATGAAAAATGTAAATGATTTTGGATCTGTGTCAGGCTTCACAGTCAGTTTTGTATAATTGACTGCTCTTTTTCTGAGAGAAGAATCCATACGTTCACTTTGGACAAAAAACATCAACATAACATGGGCAAAGTCATTTATTCTTTACCTGGGCATTCAGATGGGCATTCATCAACTTTATATACACTAAATATTTCTAAAAAAATACAAAGATAGAGTCAGAGTTGAAAGGCTGAAGTCATCTGTGTTTGTCCTACGGGGGTAGAGCAAGCCTGTTTAAAATGATTATTTACCCAAACTCCTAGATTCTATTCAGAAGTTTCATTTGGATTAAAAAGAAAAACAAAATAGGCCTCATCAAACTTCAAAAATCAAAATGGTATGTTGGGATTAATCTACCCATTGTAGTCTTGTAGAGTCAAGCGGCACATATGTGTTATTTAAGAGATTGGATCCAAAATACTAAAACTTATACTAACACTTCACTTGATAGAAACTTCACACTTAGCATTAATTTACTTGCCTTCTTGCACATACATGACCACAAATTACCAGAGCATATAAAATGCACCCCCCTCTTAATGTCCACACATAAATTATGGTACCAGTTACATTATAGATTCCGCCTTAATCCTTATGCCTCCATAACCACATACCTTTCCTATATAATCCAGATTTCCAAAGCTGTGTGGCTTCCTACCCGTTTACTATGTGGTCAGAGAGGGCATTAGCAGTGTTAAACATCTAATAGATAAAAACAGCAAAATGCCTTAATTTTCACTCAAACACAAGAGAAATATCATACTATACAACCATTCAATTTAGCATTTCTTCAATGTTAACACTATTGGCCTGATTCATTAAGGAACTTAAATTAAGAAGTTTCTTATTTAAGTCTCCTGGACAAAACCATGTTACAATGAAAGGAGTGCAAATTAGTTTTCTGTTTTGCATACTTTTAAATACTGGCTGTTTTTTCATGTAGCACACAAATATCAACTTTAAATTTCAGTGTACAAATAAGCTATCAAGTATTTGTGTGCTACATGAAAAAACAGTCAGTATTTAACTTATGCGCAAAACAGAAAACTAATTTTCACCCCTTGCATTGTAACATGGTTTTGTCAAGGAGACTTAAATAAGAAACTTCTTAATTTAAGTTCCTTAATAAATCAGGTCCTATGTTGCCACAGTGATGTGAAAGTTCTCTCAGCATGATTGGGATAACCAATTGAATATCCTTCTCTCTATGCCAATTCCAAAACATAGGGCAATTACTAATCATTAGAATCTTTTACGACAACAGTATGCTTATGATAAATCAAACACAAGTTTATTACGAGGGAAAGATCGTTTCACAGTTCTAACAGTTGAGACCCTATAACATTTATTGGAAGATTCAATTAAAACTCTCCTAGCAATGACATATACAGAAATGTTCTTACATATTTACCATAGGGCTTATCTGTCACCCTTTCACAGATACCAAATTGGCTTAGCACTAAGTGATCATTCATGCCCAAAATGTGGTTTCCAAGAGCAGACTTAGCACATTGTTTTTGAGAATGCACAACAATTAAAAGATTTTGGACCCAGGTCTGGATATTTTCCAATGACCATCTAGTGAACTTTCTCTCACTGTCTCTCAAATGGATGATTCTTGTGGTTTTACCTAAGGAACATATGGTACAAAGAGTATGTAGAAAGTTACTCCTTGCAGTCTAGGAAAAGTATTCAGCAGTTCTGTATCCAGAAATCACCTTCACCTCTCTCACTGTTTAGAGAGAAATGTTTTCTAGTGTTTCGCATGGATTGGCTTGAGAGCTCATTGCCTAAAGAGAAAAAGGTTAAAAAAAAAAAAAAACACCATACTCACCAGCAGCCTAACAAGATAAAGTATATTTAGGAATCATTGTGCGTAAATCAGTTTCGGCTAAACCAAAACAAAAGCCTAAACGGATGAAGTCCACACTATACAAAACAGTAACATTAAGAGATGTGCAAAGGACATTTTCTGGCCATGCACAAAATCTTTACATTGTAATTTGTAAATGTTAAAAACTATCTTTCAGCGAACATAATGTCTCATTCCGTTTTTCTTTAAAATAGGTCAGTTTTTCCGTATACAGATTTGGAAAATATGCACCATAAGCTACACAAAAGCAATCTGAAATTTATTATCTTCATATTTCTTTCTGAAATGTAAATACAGTTTGACTGATTTTAGGATTCTAATCCCATAACATATGGGAAGATTTAGTTCTCAAAGGATTTCAAATGCAGCAGTCAGGAAAGTTTATATAGTGTGTAGTTTTTAAAAAATGAGGCTGTTTGGCTTTGGGGCTGAAACAAAAATACACTGGAATTTTAGTGCCACATATTTTCCAACTGTTAGCATTGGGACAGACGAGGGGCTCTGAAAATTAAACATAAAGGAAGCTTCATTGGGAAAACGTAAGGTAGATATTTCACAGGTGGGGTATGGAGAGCTGGCGATCGGAGTCAAAATTTACAAGTGACGGTATAAAAAATGTAATGGGAATGAAAGCGAAAGGAATTTGATAGTTTTACAATGAAGGCAGAGAGAGAAGTGGCGGTATGGCATACCACCGAATACACTGGGGGGAGAACTATATAAAATTGAAAGCTGATGACTACCTGGTAAACCACGAAAAAAGGAACAGAGATGGGCAGCATGATGGCTAAGTGGTTAGCACTTCTGCCTTACAGCACTGGGGTCATGAGTTCAATTCCTGACCATGGCCTTATCTGTGAGGAGTTTGTATGTTCTCCCCGTGTTTGCGTGGGTTTCCTCCGGGTGCTCTGGTTTCCTCCCACACTCCAAAAAACATACTGGTAGGTTAATTGGCTGCTAACAAATTTACCCTAGTCTGTATGTCTGTCTGTGTGTGTTAGGGAATTTAGACTGTAAGCCCCAATGGGGCTGGGATTGATGTGAGTGAGTTCTCTGTACAGCGCTGCGGAATCAGTGGCGCTATATTAATAAATGGTGATGATGACTGTAAGAGTAACAACAATTGACAGCTGAAGTCGCTGGGTCCAGAGATGGCACCCAATAGATCCTCCAGACAATCCTCATGACACTCCTCAAGACATTTAATTTCCTACTGTCTTCACAAATCTTCAACCATTCTACATCACAGAGGTAGGAAAATTAATGTAAACATCAGTCAATGCAGTATAAGGGCTTATTATCATATCTATGCCTCAATATTTGGAAGGATTGTATGTTGGCTTAAAACAGAACTAAACTTAAATCAGACCTTAATCACATCCTAAATCATATTATAGCATTTTCCATGGTGAAGCAAAATGAAACAAAACTGTAATCAATGAAATTAATACAATCTATTACAAACAAAAATAAAAATAATAAAGAGGAGACCATAAACATAGGAGACATTAGCTATTGTTAATGGCTAATGAAAAATAAAAACATTGCAAGCTTTCATAAATGTATGGTTTCTGCACTCAGTAGAAATTTCACTAGGAATACTCAGTGATTTCAACTGAATTCTGGCCCGTTGGTTAAGATTAATCTTCTAGTCCGATAAGAATAGCCAGACATTAAAAATTACCTTATTTTTCATTAGTTTCATGTAATTGTGTGTTATTTGCTTGTGTGACATGATCCCCTCAATGTAAGGACATATGTAATATGTCAAAAATAGATCATTTTGTATGTAAAGATAACATTAAAACAGGTGAGAGAGTTGATACTTTTGCAAATAAAAATAACAACAATAATGTAAAGACATACTTGCCTACTCTCCCGAAATTCCCGAGAGGCTCCCAAATTCCCGGAAGAGTAGGCAAACCTCTCGGATTCGCCGAAATTTAAGGCATTGAATGACGGGGGCGGGCTTTTAATTGCGTCATTAAGCCCCACCCCTGCTATTCTATGCTGTGAATTTCAGCATTTTATAATGGGGGCGAACGTTGGCATGTATGTTTAAAGATGATACCTTTAACTTAACTGTATTGGAAATGACTAATATCTCAAAGCTTGAAGGCCGCTTCATCTGGCAGATATTTTATATATATATATATATATATATATATATATATATATATATATATAATTTTTATTTATGTATGTATTCATTTAATTCACTTTCTTTTTTTCATTTTATTGCATAATATATATGTGTTTGACGTATTGGATATATAAGTGAGCAAGGCTTTGGCTTCTAGCTTTAACCTTAACTGAAATGTCAGTGCTTCTGTTATCAATAAAGTTTGTTTTTCCCAACATAAAGAGTGCACCCCTTCTTTGGTATATATAATATCCATCCTGGTATTCTTAGCATTTTATTAGATACAGATGTTGGTTGTCTGGATACCAGGAGCTATAGCCTGTCATCTTTGTACCCCTAACTGTGGATTGTATGTCACAACCATTGCTACATGGGTTGTTTCTTCCTCCTGTCTATAAATCAGTAGATGGGCTTGATACGTGGTGGCTCTGTGAATCTTTCTCTCTGTAATCTGTGGTCTGTAGCCTCTGCTTTTAATGTCAATATTAAGATGGTTAAGGTGGTGATCTCTTTCTGAGGAGACAAAGCAGATCTGAGTGTAATGTAAAAATGAAATGAAAATAATGGAGATAAATTACTAATGCAGATTATCATCATCAGTAATACGTTAGTAGCTTCATGGTTGAAAATAGTGGCAAACACATTACTATCATGGTTAACATTAAAAACATACATTTTAAATGAATGCACCCAATGTTAACATTTCACAGGATACTAAGAACATTTTCAGTTTCAGAGACTCTTCTCAACCTTACAATATAGTAGAGGGTATTCAATTAACAGATACATTTGTAGACCATTGTCACCTTAGAAAAACTGGTTTATATCTGGGTTTATAGAATTCAGATCAGTATTTGGCAACTATAATTGCTTCTCTTTACTAGTGTATTGAAACCTGCCTGTTTGTGCTAATGGAATAAAAAAAAATCACGAATAAAATTGAAAAATAAGGACATTTTAATAAAAAAAGTATACACAATTGTAAAGTCATTCAATGAAATCAAGAACATTTTCACAATCATCCACTTTTATAAAATATCACCAAATTACTTTATCTGGATGTACAAAGACATTGAAATTATGTTCATTCAGAAATATATTGTTTCTTTTAAATGGAGAACCACATGTTTTGATGCAAGATGACAAGCCTATTTAGCACAGCCTGGTTTAGACACCTACAAAAAAGTCACCTAAAAGTGAATCTCCAACGAAACAATATAAAATGCATAACTGTCAAAAAGCTTTCAAGCCATCTGCATTACATTGTAATATAACTTATATGCTGGTTATGATATCGTTTGAGGGACCTTCCAGAGGGTACGCACTTTGACCTGTGTGTTAAGAATGGTTTCCAAGTGCTTTGGCTCAATGTTCAGGCCAGAGATTTTCTGATGTGCTTAGGCCTAAACTTAAACCCAAAATCCTAACAAAGTAAGTGGTATTGTACTCCCATTACTTCCTTATCAAATAAATTGGTCCTTAAAGCTGCCAGAGACAATCCAATTACATTACATGGCAGTACCAAATTTTTTGCATTCAGCTCTGCAGAAAAGGTGACTCCAACAAATAATACATCACAATCTTTCATATTTCTGCTACAAACACAATATTGTTGAAGCCATTACTACATCCTAAAGGACAATCCTTTCAGTCCACTATTTCTCTTTTATATCTGTAAAATTATTGTATGAATCACAATGCCTGTGGTGCCCTGCCCTCTAACACTGTGTAACAAAGGTTATCAGCCCATGAACATGTCTATTACCAATTGCAAATTTGAAAAGCAATACAGCAAGTGACATGGTGCATTAGGAGTTGTAAGTTTGCTAACACTGCAACATGTTCATTTCTGTTATTTTTCCATTTCAATTTACAGTCAAATTTCTGAGCAGGTATGAACCCATTTAATAGAATATACTGTTCCATGTTAAATTTGTTTCAGTATCTACTGCAGATAAACAAATTGGGCACAATGCAGAAAGGTCACTTCTTACAAGTCGATGTCAATTTCAATTTATTTTCTTTTTCATGAGAAAAGTTTAGAATAGGAAGCACACACATTTCCTCTGTGTTAGTCTTATTATGTTACAGCAACAGTGAATGGCGCTTGCCTAGAATAATTTTAATACTCTACTTTATTGAACCACAAGAATGCTGATTTTATACCTAATTTTACAGAACATTGCTTTAACATGTTGATATATACATGATGAAGGTAAATTATTGCTAGTTTTAAGGAATAAGTAACCTGCTATAGGCTTTCTAATATATTAATCAGATAAACAGGCAAATGGTTTTACTTTAGAGAATAAAATTAATATATAATAAGTATTTACTGTAAAATATTGCAGGTGATTTTTAGCAATTTCTAAGGTAGTGTCCATTATCTGTTCAGTCCTAGACAACATATGGACTGTGGATCACAAATCTATAAGAGAAAGTTGTCTAAAATACAGATGACAGTCTACCAGGACAGGTACATGCTGCATTGTTTTGTATTCATGGACCATGCCATATGAATGGTGTGTGCACCGTGGATGTTTTCCCTGTAATGATCAATGGTTCCCATTCTAAACGATCCGCACACTGAGCAGACAATGGGAGCATTACTTTATTAATTCATTGTATTAATCTTTTTGGGAATCACACTGTCAGGGTTCATCTTTCCAGCATCTGCAGCTACACATATTCGGCAGGAAAGGGACGAAACAGAAAAAAACAAAAATAAGTACAATGTAAGCCTTTTGGAAACAGAATGCAAACATGATACGTAGAGTAGTTTTAAAAACTATATAATGAGACATTATATTGTTAGAACTACGTGGTCAGAGACTAATGGGCATGAATAAAGGTTTCCATTGTACAGCATTGCATAACATTGTAGCACTATATATTGTAAATAAAATATCATGTACTGTTTTATTTATATGCTGCTGTTGTAAGTTAGAGAAGCACCTATCTCCTAACATGCCAACCTGCTACATAGGAGTGAAAAAGAGAATTGTGGACATATTTAGGTAAGCATAAACTCTCCAGATATTATATGTATGTTACTCAGCCCAGTAATATACCAACTTTAATATATTCATTTTAAATTTTGGCTTTACTTGTTTCTTGAGTAAATAGAGAAAGTACTGTCTGCTTCAATACAGTAGCTAGTGGCATACACCATTTTACTATATGTTTTGGGTCAGAATGAACTCTTCATTACTCTGACACTAAAAAATACTAAAAAAGATACAAAGTAACCCACTTATATAATTGTTGCTGTAGATAGGCACACTGGGCCTGGTTCATTAAGGAACATAAATGCTGATACGTGCTGTATATTGTGTAAACTCGCTCTGCGCATGCCCAGAACTGGACCATATGCCAGTGAATGCAGAAAATTCAGTTCACCTTCAAGCGCAAAGGACCCTTTCTGCAGTCGGGGAAGGGCGGGCGTATGGACATAGTCAATGTACAGTAGAGGCATGCCAAGCTTGAGCGCACAGAGCTGTGTCCTAATCAAGCTTTGGGCATCTCAAAGGTACGTATTTTTCGGTCATATCACTTGCACCAGCTACAGGGCAGGTGTAAGTGCAGAGGATAATGATGACAGTCTCGTATACATGAGCTAGAACATGTGTTTGCAATTAGAAGCAGCTGCAAACATTTATTTTATATACAGTAAACTTTCATAATAGCCTAATAATTGTAGTCTATGGGTGGGGGGGGGCATAAAAAAATATATTTTTATTAAAATGTTTTGCCATTTATGGCTATGGGCCTGGTTCATTAGCGATCGGATCTGCCAGAAAAGGGAGATAAGAAAGAAAATCCATTGCTTAACCTGAGAATTTCTTAAGTTTATGTGAAGTGCATTAAGATGTATGTTGTGCATATTTAGTTGAGAATGTTTTAAAAGCTATTTAACAGTTTAGTGTTCTTATTCAACGCTACTGCTCTAGCTGCTTTTGGTTTTAAACATGACCCTGAGCTTCCTTAACTTTTTCATTTCAACCACAATTGTAATAAATTGCAATGTAAAGTGGTTGATGTGTCTAACAGTTAGTTTCTGATATTTGTAAAAACGGCTAACAATACGCTGGTAATAATATGAAAGCATAACAGCTTAATGTGTTAAAATTGTTTGCCTAAATTGTGTGAACTTAAACCAAGTGTACTCTTACATAAGGGGCACGTAAGAAATCCACACAAACATGGGGAGAATATATAAACTCCAGAGAGATAAGTACATTGGTGAGGATTTGAACTCAGGTCTCCACTGTTGAAAGGTGGATTGTCTAACCACTAAGCCAACGTACAAGTGGACAAAATAGACTAGAAGGAAAAGCTAAGCATCAACTTCTTTCATAACAGGCTTTTTTTCTTTGTTAACTTTTATTAATGTCAATAATTATACTTTGAAATATTAGAACCCTAAATTCTTGGTGCATGCACCTTTTAAATAATTGGATCTTGAAAATCATTCATGTATAATATAATAATAATAATAAATGTTTGTTATTTTTGTTTGATTTTTTTGGCACTTACAGTTTTTTTTAGGTTTCATCTATGGATATTTCCTATGTCTTTGGAATCAAGTTATTTTGAACAGCTTTTTTTCTGTGTTGTAGCTGCACACAATTTTCAACATGCAATTTATCCATATTCCACAAAATGGGTCCGGAATTGAACTTATGAACCTACTGATGAAAAGTGGATTGTCTAGCCACCAAGGAAACGTGCAGGTGGAAACAATATGTGCATGAACTAGACTAGAAGGAAAAGCTGAGCATCCACATCTCTTTAATCATTTAAATTAATGTAACAATCAATTAAATTATT
Organism: Mixophyes fleayi; assembly: GCF_038048845.1. NCBI lineage: Eukaryota > Metazoa > Chordata > Amphibia > Anura > Limnodynastidae > Mixophyes > Mixophyes fleayi. The sequence goes on along the minus strand of NC_134403.1, from coordinate 153,010,078 downwards.
ATCAATTCTACAATGAAATATTAGTTACCTATATCCTTGGTACAGGCACAGTTTAAATATTTGGATATGGACAATCACAACACAACACATGCATTACTGGCAACATGAAGGTCTAAGGATAAACAATAAAGAATTACACACACACATTCTCTTGGTTTCCAACATAAAAAATGTGTCATCTGTAAGTTTGAATTGAATATAACTATGGATGCGGATGTAACAGCTAATAATTCGCAATCATAAATATGCACGGCACTAGCCATATTGAACACCAAAACATATACTAGCGTACACTTCTCTAAGTGACATACTGGAATAAATCTGCAGAAACATGGGGATATGTAAAGTCCACACAGATACAGGCATGATTCTGGATTCGAACTCATGACGTTATTGGTGCCAGCTCATTTCTATAACCAGTAAGGAATACTTCAGATTCAACCGAACATACAATATAACACAGGACCTAGTGGCATCCTAAAGTGTTAATGACCATAATTAAATGAACAATTGCACACACCTTCTTAGTAACACAAAGGATCATGTTTTGGGTTTTAAAAATTAAAATAAGAAAGACTATGCTAATGGATATCAGAATAATTCGCATTCAGAAATAAAATCAAAACATTTTTTAATCAGTATAAAAGGAAACAACAGATTTTCGTAAACAGTGTTGCATAGACCCAGCATCAGATCTCGTTATCTCGTTAAGGATGTACCTCCCTGCGGGCGTACTTTCTGTTCAAAACCACTGTCTTTCTGCATTCGCCCCATGGATGTCACAACGATAGCTAAAGCAAACAATGTTCTATACAGAGCTCACTCTTGTCCCTCATGCCAGAGTCACCAAGTGGCCTCCAATCTCACTCACTCTCAATAACACCACTATACCCTCTGTGTTGCTGAAAATTTAATTACTCAGTAAGTTTGTGAGGAGGATGGGAGGACCAGATTCATGAGGTAAATTAGGGTCCAAAAATGTTTTACTTTAAAACTTATCAAAACCATATCACAAAGTTATGTTTGAAATTACAGACACATATGTTAAACCATAAATAAATTATCTGTCTGCTTTTTGTGGTAGTTACCTCAAAATGTTACACTTTATGTCAACACTTACACGTACATTGACAACTCAGCTAGGACAAAAACTATGAATGAATGACAGGTAGACACTTTGCACACAGGTGTAGAAAAGATCCACGAGTGACATGAGCTTGTACTCACGTGCCCTGCTAACCAATCACAGAAAAGAGTATTGGAGAGTAACTTAGGTACCAAGATGAGGGCGAGTATAATCCCAGGCAGGGAGCTAAGGGTGTTGCCTGAGGTAATGGAGAGCATACCCGCAGGGAGGTACATCTTTAACGAGATGAAACTGCAGGCATACCAGAGGGTGCGCAGGCACATTTGGCTGCGATTTCACCACTGCAGATCTATAGTTCAACTCCAGCGTCGCTGGAGTGACCTGAGGGGCTGCCAGCCTCAGCTTTTGGATGAGCTGAGAGAGGAGATTTTAAGAAGTGAGTTCTCTATGCAGATAAAAAACTGTAATGCACATATTTGCTTTACTTTTTAAAATCTTTTCAGACCGAAAATATATATCTGGATCCAGATTATAAATGTTACTCCCCCTGCAATGCCACATGCTGTGGTACATGTGAAATTGTGTTTTTAAATTAAATTTACTATCCCTACTGATTGAGGACCAAACTCCAGACCTATAAGGTATGTTTGGGATTCAAACTCACTACCCCAGCGCTATGAGGCAGAAGTGCTCCCTACTAAGGCAACTTGCTGACATTACCTTACAGACATTTATAATATTACAGTGGCAGATGTGTTATATTGCAAAAAGAGTTGAACGCCATCTTTGGGGACAATGCTCACAGTTGGCCCAAGCTGATTTTCACATACCTTACCCAAATACCACCTGTAAAATGTCTCCATAATCTGACACTAATGAGATGGTAAAAATTTGAAATCTGAGAAAAAAAAATTTGTACTAATTTAAACAGTACTAATGACATTTACACATCCATAATCCCAAAACAAACCTTGTTACAGGCCATTTGAAAGTGGGGTGTGTGTCAAATTGAATTCCTTTTATTAATGATTTTCTTTACAACTGTATTAAAATGCATGTTTCACAATGTCAGTTCACATTATTATCAAGGCTAGATGCTTTAGATAATTGACAAGCAAGTTGAAGTTCTTACAATAAGCTTAGGTGTTATATTTATTCCAACAGACCGTAGACATCGTGACCGCCAACAACAATCGTTGGAGGAGGAGTCGGAGGCAGAGGATTTTGTGGAGGCAGCAGAGGAGGTGGAGGATGTTGTGGAGGTGGCAGTGGAGGTGGAGGATGTTGCGGAGGCAGTGGAGGAGGTGGAGGATGTTGCGTTGGTGGCAGAGGAGGTGGAGGATGCTGCGGAAGCAGTGGAGGAGGAGCCAGTGTTGGAGGTGGTCCTTGTGGAGGAGGTTGCCCTGGAGGAGGTGGTGCCTGCCACACAGCCACTGTTGGAGGGGTCGATGGATGAATGTAAGCATTGAAATGAAATCCTTTTCCGAATTGTATTCCTTTGGAGGCACATTGTAGTTGAGCATAAATCATGATTACCCACATGCCATTTTCCCAATAGCTAGTTATCCATTCCACAGTTTTAAACCATGTTGGCCATAATAAAAAATGTTGGTGTTTCAAGTAAACCCCCCCCACCCCCGGCCACCACACAAATGTGTATAAATTCATCTGCCAACCAAAAGTATTAATCCTCTGCCTAGTACTGTGTTTAGCATACAATTAACCTTTTCCAAAGATGTAAATTTATGTAACACTTCATTCCTCTGGTGATCTCGTCAAATGAGATAAACAAAGTACACCTTTTTGAAGTAATATATGTTTGTACAATTAGCTAAGCATGTTTTTTTTTTTCGTTTTTTCCAACAACTCAAGAAGACACCCATGCTGTGGGTGAAATCCTACAATCCCAAGCTGAAATCATCTACAATATTTTAAAATAACGGCAAAAAAAAAAAAAATACTCCAAATTGATTTAAAAAAAAAAAAGAATATGCTGGGCCAAAATTAGTAGCTCTTCTCAAAATGTAGAATGTTGTTTTTTATATTATTACAGTTAAAAAATTGTTGAAACTAAACAAACTTGTGTGTGTCTTTATTAATATATTACAATTGCACAACATGTGGGTATTAGGACAATAAATAATGGACATTTCAAGTAAAACATTGTACTAAATTCAAAATGCACCTTGCCCTAAGAAAGTGGCATTTGAGGGGAGATACATCTAAAATAAGAGGACAGATTTATCATTGTGGTAAAGCGTGTAGTCGATCAGGTTTGAACGACACAGTAAAAATCAAGCTAACAAGTGTTTGTGTGATACAATAAAACAAACCATTACTTTCCTTATTAGCTAAATACTATCCTAATTGTACACCTTGCAAATTTTCTATAAAAAGCTGGTTTGGGCAAAGTTCCTGTTGTGTTCCTTTAATTAATGATTCAGGTCTTAAGCTGCACACAAATGCTAAGTCCATGTTTGGTATTCAAACTCATGACGCCAGTGTTGTGAGTAGGGATGTGCACCGGCCACTTTTGGTGTCTCGTGTTTTGTGTTTTGGATTCGGATTTGCTTGAGGTTTTGGGTTCGGATTTGTTTCGCAAAACACCTGACGAAAGGTTTTGGTTCGGATTTAAGGTTTTGGATTCGGATTTATTTTGAAAAAAACCTAAAAAGGGCTAAAAACCAGTTTTGTGGTTTTTTTTTCACGCCTACGTTATTATTAACCTCAATAACATTCAATAACAATCATTTCCACTAATTTCCAGTCTATTCTGAACACCTCACAATATTGTTTTTAGGCCAAAAGGTTGCACCGAGGTAGCTTGAACACATGATGCCAAAAAAGGGGTACAAGATGGAATTGTTCTGGGCCCTCCCTCCCACCCCTCGCGAGATTCGACACGAGACTTGGACGACAGAGCCTCGTTTTCATTTTTTGCCCGCCAGAAATATCCGAACAGTGCTCGGATCCCGTTCGGATCCTCACTGTTCGGATGGGCTCGGATTAGCGGAATCCGAGCCCGCTCATCTCTGAGTTGTGAGACAGAAGTGCCAACCACTAAGGTACCTGTGCGGAATGTAACTGGCATATATTTTTGAGTAATACGGAAGAGTACTATTATCTAGCTTTTTCATCTGTTGCACACATGATGTATTGTTGTGCTTCTCACTCTAGTCTCTAGAATTTATTTTTATTTCCAAATAAACGTTGCCTTAGTGGTTAGCCAATCCACCTTCCAACAATGGAATCATGAGTTCAATTCCTGACTGTAATCTGTATGTACTCTCCAATGTATCGATTATGGAAGAGTACGTTACACATTTTGTAACGGTCAGGAGACAATTTTTTTTGCATACATTATTTTTTTATTTTTAATATGCATATTTATTTATGCTAGCGAATTAGATGCATTTGCATCCACATGCGCTCAGTCCAAGTCAAACACAAGCAAACACATTATACAATCTTTCTTGTAGGTGTTGATTTAGCTCATTAAACACACTTCAAAGTCATTTGTTCCAGGTTCTTTGAATATGTAAGAGAGGTTACAACTGTCTTGCATAAATACACTCCATTTTTGTGTTTTAACATTTGTAAACAAACCCTTCACACCCCCCACAATTGCCGTTACGTAACACACTTTTTTCTTATCTTGAAATAAGGAGCGGAAGTTAAGATGCAGATTTTAAGATGAGCTGAAGATCCGTTGCACCTTATATTCCGTTGCGAAAGGACTAAGGGTAGGCGTGCTTTTCAACTTTCTTTTCCTTATTGAATTGTGAATTTCTTATCTCCCCGTTTGTTCTTAAAATACTCATCGCAACTTCCGGAATAGATCTGATCGCTAATGAATCAGGCCCTATGTTATTAACAGGTGGCATTAATAGATTTTATTCTTTTTTATCCGTATGTGTTCTTTTGAAGAACACACAGTATCCTGCAGTTTATTATTGTCTGTTAGAGCAGAGTGTACCTGTATTCAACAACAGACGTATTTACGTGCGTTTAAAAAAGAAAAGCAAAATTTACTTTCATTTTGCATGCTTTAATGAATCAGGCTCACTATGCATGACTCACAAAAAAACCTTTTGTCCGCTTTTCACACTGCTTTAGACTAAAGGAGAATACTATGTAAAAAAAAACATGTTTGGTAAGTCAGTGATATATTTCATTCTAACTCCTTGAAACTTTGCTGCTTTTAGGAAATATACTAAATCCTAGCAACTTATGGCAGTAAGTAGGTGTGATTTGATAACAGCTGCAGTGAAAAGTAATGTTGTAAGAAAAACAGACAAGTTGCTAGGTAAACATTGCATATTTAGTGAGTGCTTATAGAATTTCTCCTGTAAACTGGGATTCCCCAGCTGCTCTGGAGAACTGCAAATCTCACTATTTAGACACCTGCAGATCTTCACTTACCCTTCTGTTAGTGGGTCACTGGTTGGCTTTGGCTGTCAGGTCTCTCTGGGGGATCTGAGAAAAACATTACTTGATTCTTTTTCTTATTTTCAGCTTAAGAACCTAGTAATGTGAACAGTGATATTTTTAAACCAACTGTTATCCCTTTTTTTTTTATTCTTTAGGGATTTAAAGGAGAAGTGTAGGCAACACAGTAGGTGGTCAGTATTCTTCTTTACTACATCCAATAAAAGATGGATCATATTACAGAGACAACCACAAATTAGGGAGGATTTTAATAGGTCATTTAAATGATATTCCCACTTGCAGAAAAGATGTCTCTCTCTTTGCTTCTGACCAGTAGTCATTGCAATATATCTCTCTTTTTTTATATATATATATATATATATATATATATATATATATATATATATATTATAAATGCTTAGTGGCGTGTGTTAGTCTGTCTGTGTGTGTGTGTGTAAAAAATAAAACCAAGCTGCAGCGCCACCTGCTGGGCAGAGTTATTCACTGACCTACTAAATTCTTAGTGTGTGTGAAAAAAAAATCAGAAAGGGCTGAAATTTGGTATACTAAGATGTTTTTAATTTGTTAATTTAATTTGTTAATTGTTAAAAGTGTTTATAAAGATTTTAAAAAAAATATATATATATTTCTTGAAGGAGAAGTGACAGTTGGGAGTGGTTGGTGGTTGCCGGGGGTGACAGTGGGGAGTGGTTGGTGGTTGCTGGGGGTGACAGAGTGAGAGGAGTGTGATACTCAGGACCGCTGAGAGAGATCCCTGTGTATGGAGAGACATCTGGATAGATGTGGCGATGAAAATGAAGGATGAGGTGATGGAGAAGAATGATGAGGTGGTGACATGTGGACAAAACCACGTTAAAAAAGGGCGCTTACGTCGGGAAGTAACGCTCTTCCCCTGAGGAGGCCTGGGCTATGGCCCAAATGCATGACAAGAACCTTTTTAACACCTTAAGTAGCTTGATTTGACTAGAATGCATGAGTATTATGCACGGGTTAACTTGTATATATATATATAAATATAAAAAAGAAGTTTGCTCGCTGCCGAATATCTTCCATAGCTGTCAATGTAAAGCTGCCAAATCTTACATAGTTATTTAGTATCGAAAATGTAATCTATTAGACCACATAGCAACAATGCGACAAATATTGAAAACATCATTGATGACTGCTGTAAGGAAATCTTGCGACAACACAACATAACGAAAACACGACAAAGCAATAAATCTAATTTTCTAAATAGCATTTTTGGTCTATTTACCAAATAATTTGCTAACATATAGAAACTGCTACACATTACAAATCAGACCCATGCAATGCCAGGTGACCCTGCTTGATATATATAGTTGGGCTTATTAAGGAGCTGCACTTTGCCCGTTAGTAACAGATATACATACACAAGTGCGTGTATGCATGCATGTGTGTGTGTCTAAGACTCTAAGTAGATGTCTAGCAAAAAGATACAACCAACATGACAGTGTTACAGGGACATTCTAGCTAATCCATAAAGCTATTAAATTAACTGAAAATAAATATATTACATTTTAAATCATGGGCCAAAACAATTACATAATAACTAGTGTACAGAGAAAACGTAGTTTCTATTTTGTAGAAAACCACCTACTAAATTCTTACAAACAAAATAATGCAGCTAAAATTACAGAACAAGGCTACAGTGACACCATTGTAATACACTAAGTCCATAAACACCCATGTCCAAAGGAACAACCTGTTGTCTGGGCCGCTCTGGCAGAAAAGGAGATCTTGAAATGTACACACATTCCATTATTTATGATGTCATCAGAGCCCTTCTAAGAGAAGAAGAGCATGTAATACATTTGCTACAAGATTAATTGTCATGGAATAAAAACATTTCCTCTCCTGGCATCCTTCCCTGGGAATCATGGTTTAAAACCACATAAATATTTGCACCAAGTGCTTCAAGCAGTGAGTTATTTCCTGTGACTCGTCTCCTGAAACCTAACCACTGTCAGCATTCTAATAATGATGATTCTAGAGACACCCACACTTCCTATCTTTTGTCAGGGTGAAGAGACCTTAGATAACAGTAACAAATTATCTTTGTGGCAATGGTTTGTAACACGAAACAGATAGATCTAGCTTACAGTGGATGTGTATCATTTACTATACTATCTCTACTGCTTTTTCACATTCACTTCTAATTGATACACATAGTTATAGGGCCAGATATACCCTCTATTCAACATGCTTACTTTATGTGCACTTGTCTCAATGGAATATCAAATCTTTTCCATAAATCATAAATCATAATTTAGATTTCCTCCAGAAACGCTCCATTTAGCCGACATCCACTCCCCTTTACCGGTAACTCCTCCCACATGCCAGAGGCCTTTCTTGTAAACGTTACGATGGAAACAAAATCTTTCTCTCCCTTACCCACCCGCCTCTCTCTTTCCATTTCACTGAAAGTCACTGTCTGCAAATGGTTTCCAGTGCTTATAAACTGACAACTGCACACTACTTTCAGACAAGAGCCCCGTATGTCTCATCTTCCTTTGACACCTTTGGGATGCCCATCTGAAGGTCATGGTACTGGCCTCTGGTCTACTAACCCCACCAAAAAGGGCAGAACCAAACTGTGAGAGAAGTCTGACGCAGGAATAATTTAAGACCATAAATTATATGACATGCCAACCAGAAATGAAATGTATACAATCAGGAAAAGCTGTTTCCCTATGTTTCCCTATTGGGATATGCGCTGACACATTTATTGTGCAGTACCAAAAGACGCTCGTATTTTACTAAAAATTAAAGACACTAACGCCTCATGAGCCCAACTGTCGGCTAGATAGATACTTTCTTACAGCTCTTCTAGAAAATCGGTTTCTCTTGTTGCGTTCTAAACAGAGTACAAAGTGTAGACAGCACACCCAGCATAATATAGAGGACAAATGAAGCACTATTTCCTCACATTGCATTCCCTTTGGAATGCAGCAAGAATACTGCTTGTCTGTATGGAAACTTATTCTTTCAAGACAATAATCAGATTTTATACAGTATAATGATAATGGGCCCTTAAACAGATTTAATAAGATTCAAAAATTCACATTTACAGATGAACACCCATGAGCTGCAGGGTTAACCATGCCATTCTAACGCCACTAACTCGACAAACACTATATTATAACATATATAGCAATACTGTAGTGTGCAGTGGTTAGAGATGAACAGTCTGTTGTGTAAGACATACCTAATTGTGCTATTCCATCAGGGGCGCATCCAGGGGGGGGGGCTTTCTAGTGCCTGGAAACTCCCCTCCCAGCTTGGCGCACTGTATGCTTGAAGTGGCTAGACCTTGCCCCTGAAATCAGCCACTTTGCAGCTTGTATGCAGATCATTTCTGATTGTTTCTATCTGCTCTGCCTCTCTCCCCTGCTGATTTTCCCCGCCCCTCACTACTCTGCTGATTTTCCCCGCCCCTCACTCCCCTGCTGCGTATCCCGACCCCTCTCTCCCCTGCTGTGTGTCCCCGCCCCCTCTCCCCTGCTGAGTGTCCCCGCCCCTTTCTCTCCTGCTGTCTGTCCCACCTCTCTTCACATGGCTCTGCTCGTCAAGGGAGAGCTGCGTGCACCTAACAGTAGTGCAAGCAGCATTGACATAAATATGATGGGGATAGGAAGAGTTGGAGAGCAGCCAAGCACTGTCTAAGATTTTAGGCACGCCCCCATGCATGCTGGTCACGCCCACTGGCGAAGTGGCGTGGAAACCCCTCTCTACAAATCCTGTGTTTGCCCCTGTTCATCCATAAGAAGATATAAAATAGTCAAGGGATCATACTTATTGCTACCATCAGGGGCATCTAGTGGTGGTGGTGGTGGTGGGGGGGGGGGGGGGGGGGGTGGAGGGGTCAGGTACAAATTACTGGAGCTTGGCCCTGCCTGCCATGTAGTTAAAAAAAATATTTATTTATTTTCTTTCAGCGGGTGGTGTTGTGAAAGCTGCATTAACAGGTAGGTGAGAATAAAAACATTTGAATACATAATGGGGGGAATTCAATTGCCGGTGATGTGGTGCACGGACATTATGCTGCACACGTTGCTGGCAATTACGATAGAAAACTCCACCCATTTTTCCTCGCAGAAAAATGACAGAAGCTTTCTGTCCAAATCTCCGAATTGTCAAACGGATGTAACGGAGACACTTTGCGGCTAATTGAATTCCCCCCCATAATGTCATGTTTAAAGAGGTGTAGCCACAGCCTATGTTGCCCACGCCCCCATCACTATGTGGCTACGCCACCATTTCTTCTCCTGCTATGTGTGCGAGGGGGGAGGGGCCCACAAAGTTGCTGTACCTGGACCCGAAATTCCTCTTTCTACTATCAGCTATAATCCTACACATTTGTGTTTTGTTTTAGGGTACACATGTGAACAGTCATTTATCCTTCCAAACACATCTGTTTTCTCATACATTATTAAAGAAATGTTGTAATACAGCTAAAATTTCTGACATTTTGACATTTGTAGATCCAGGTATGTTCATGAAGTGTCAAGAATTTACATATTTGTGGTATGATTTCTGCCATTTGCTGACTAATTAGTGCACACAGCAGTTATTCCTTTTCAATTAGTAATCAGCAAATGCGATAGCATTCTTGATATACATGTGGGTATTTTGATTTAGTGTTTAATTAATGTGGGTGAGAGTTGGTATTACTCATGTCCAAGTGCAGACATTTCAGTCTGATGTTTTTCTTGTATAGTTGTACTGGATGAATTAATCCACAAAAAAGTTAAGCAGTGCAGAAAACCAGAAACAATTCTGCAGATGACTCAAATATACCAAAATATGATACTGGAAATCTCAAGCTATTAAATCGCACAGGAAGAATGTTTGTAAAAGTTCTCATGGTGACTGGAAAAAAATCTGAAAGTCATAATTAATTCATATTTCTACATTTCACAAATACATGCAAGTGTAAGACAGGCAATAAATTACTATGTTGTGGTGAGACAGCTGATGTTATCATATTTCAATTTCACCTGCAACTTTAATATGTAGACATAACAGAAATGTATTATTAACAGAGAAGGCACAGGCCCATAAGTCATTGTATTGGGTTGTGACAAATCCTTGCTAACTTCGGTGCGGATCAATGTGAAAGAAGCAATTCAAGCTTTCAGTCCACTTTGATACATATCACAGAAATACTACAACTTACAATAATTGCCTTATGCCAGGTATCTCCAGGGAACCTCAGTATTCACAGCCTACAGTTTTGCAAAATTACATTGTGCTTGGTATGATTTCACTGAAAAAAAAACATTTTGTTCAAAGAAAGTTGGCTCAAGATTTCTTATAATAAATATAAAAAAATAATGACACATTTAGCTTGTTTAACTTGCAATAGACTGAAAAAAATGACTTGATTACATTTACATCTATATTGGTAAATGATACCCACTGTGTAGTTGGGATGCATGAGGTCTAACTGTCATAAGAACTGAAGGTAGCCCAGTTTCTACATTACCCCTTTATCCTTTACAGCTCTTTATACTGTACTGAGATAAAACATATTTCAACTATGTGGTAACCAATTGCAAGTACTGCACTAGGTCATTTAAATTGAAAGCATTTGACCAACATATTTTTCAATAAAGACATTATGAACTCATTTTTTTTATTTAAGAAAAAACTTTATTGAGCAATCACACTGACATATCACAAAGAGTGTTTAAATAATAGTAGACCTGCATTCAGTAAGTACAAAAAGGTATTTGACTATTACAGTATATTTGCTCAAATCAAATCAAGAGTTTGGGGTGTGCTGTGGGAGAGAGAAAAAGATAAGTGGATTAGGGGTTGCGGTTCGGCTTGAGAGTCCATCATACCTCTAGAGCTGATTCAGCTTGGAAGGGAGAAGCTTTACCCCGACACAGGTATAATGGAAGTATTTTGAGAGGAAAATATTATTAGATTATATATCACAGCCCAGACTAATGATGCACACCCCCACCCTTTACCCAGCAGTGCGTGGACAGGGGTAAGAACACCCCCCTACCACTGAGTGTAATGTTAAATGAGTGAAAACAACCAAGCTGATTCTCACATGCAAGATATGTGAATCAACCTGAATTAAAGGGACAGGGGGATGGATTGCCCCCTACCAACCTATTTGTATGAACTGTTTGAAAAGGGCAGCAGGGCCAGGGGCCGCTCAGAATTACCGATGTTAGGACCGGCCGGTCGCCCCCCGAGATTTAAAATCGCCTTTTTTTTCCGGCGGCCGCATCCCATGACAAGGGATGCGGCCGCATCATCGCACAGGCGGCCGCATCACATGACACAGGATGCGGCCACGTCATCAATGACGTGGCCGCATCCCTTGTCATGTGATGCGGCCACCTGAGCGCCCCCCCCCCCCCCCCCCCGGGCTGAAATTGCCAGCCCGCGCCTGAGCAGGGCCCCATGTAAAGTGTGTACCATCTTTTACTTCTGGCTGCATTATGTCTATCACATAGTGATAGATAACAGTCCCTTTAAGCATACTTGCCAACTGTCATTTCTTGTCCTCCAGGAGATCCGATAGGGGGGTGGAGGGAGGGCGGAAAAGAGCGGGACCACTTGAGTCATTTTCAGCACGAACCGCATCATTGAGGCTCACATCCTGCCCACTTCACTAGGAAGTCTGGTAGACCTACCCGGAATTCGGGAGTGATTAGACACCAATAAGCTGCGGAGTTTGTCCTGCAATACTATTTCCCCCAGCTCAACAGAAAAAACGTAGTATAACATATACAGCAATACTGAAAATATTTTTGTTAATGAATTATAAATAAAAAACAGACAGTTGATTGCATACTGTGTGTATTCAAACCATACACCTAAATAAATCCTTGCACAATCAGTTCTCTTCAGATTATTTGTCCCTTGTATTTAATGTAAGACCCTACACAAAACTCATGTAACCCATATTTCTCACAATTATATATAGTCAGGAATGTGTTTTGCTCTATATGTTGAAATTAGATTCTTTTCACTAGAGATATTCTGTATATATTCAAGACAGTCCCATAAGCAGTTGTTTTACAAAGAAATGATTAATGTTTAAAATACTTGCAATAAAATTTACAAACCTATTGAACAATATTAGGTATAAAGAACATTTGACACTAAAATGGTGCAGTCAACCCACATATCGCTCTGCATTATAAACCATACATGGAATACAAATTAATTCTAAGATCCGATAGTGCCACTTTCTATCATACTAAACTATGGTATAAATAGCTGATGATATTGGTCTCATCTCTTTACAGGTCCTCTTTTATCATATACAGGTTTCAATAGCATGTAACGTGTCAATTCACAAACTAATTAATCAAATTAGCTAATAGGTCAGGAATGACATTTTGAAAGGTTCCCTAACTCTAAATATAAAGTCTGATAAATGTTTCGATTAGTTCATTTTAGAGCTATTCCACGTTAAAAAAAAAAAAGTATTTTATGTTCTAAAATAACTCCAATAATGCATAACTAATACCACTTTCATACTGCCGCCCCGGCAATATCCCGGGTTGTTAACCCGGGATATTGCCGGGGCACAGGGCAGTATAGATAAGAAGAATCCCGGGTCGGGCGGGTTTATACTGCACCTGCCCGACCCGGGTTTTAGAAAAAAAAAAGTTAAAAAAAAGATTTTAATTACTAAAAAATACAAAACAAATGTGTACTTAACTTATTTTCAGTCAGCGGTGTCTCCGGTGCGTTGCCGGCTGTCAGGGGGACCTCTGGGTACTAAAATGACGTCATTTCTAGTAATGACGTCATTTTACTACCCAGAGGTCCCCCTGACAGCCGGCAACGCACCGGAGACACCGCTGGCTGAAAATAAGTTAAGTACACACTTGTTTTGTATTTTTTAGTAATTAAAATCTTTTTTTTTTACTTCACAATTTTTTTTTTTACAGTATGAATGGTGAGACCCGGGAATTACACGGGTTGCACCATTCATACTGCAGGCGAGCGGGGTCCAACCCGGGAATTACCACTCGCAAAATCCCGGGTCTAAGTCCCGGGATTTTAGACCCGGGATTTTGTGGTTGGACTATTCATACTGCACCAAGACCCGGGTTTTTCAGCGTGCCTCTGCAAAAACCCGGGTTTTTGGTGCAGTATGAATGGGATATTAGAGTAAGAATGTTACTCAGTTTGTGGATATTGACAATATTACAGCTGCAAATTATTTTACAAAACTCCACAACTGTAGGTAAATATTGACCAATGCTCTGGTCTAAGCCACATGTGTTGCAGAATCACCTTTCACTTCCTTTGACCTCAGCAAAATCTTTGAACTTGAACAGGTGGCCGACAATTGAATTTGCTACATTCATGACTGTGCAAGACAAGTGCTTGTCCTGCTTACTGTGACAGGTCCCTCTGTCCATCAGTGCAGGCATGACTGGAGCTGTGAAGTCTACACACTAGAGCGCACAAGATGACATCTGGCTTCAGCAGCTATGTAGTTTTCATCACAGGCTTCCTATAAATTGACACTTTACGGTGACAGATCTGGTTTGTTTAGTCCAGGAGTGGTGGACAGGATCTACAAAAGTGAGGAGCTCCAAATGTTTTACATAATTATGAGTGTTTATTGTGAGCCATTGACAGGACAATGTTTATTTTTTGCCACAAATTGGCCTGGCCTTACTGTGTATTTATATATATATATATATATATGTATATATATATATATATATATATATATATATATATATATATATATATATATATTTATACACTGCAAATGTACTGTCACTCACCGGACCGTGAGTGCCTCTTCCCGGACATTTAGGAACCGTGGCCGTCCACCATCCTGAGGGTCTGCGCATGCGCAGCCCTTTTCTATACTTCAGTGTATACCCCTTTAACTTAATTGGCAGATCAGGCAACCTCCCTATATTAAGCACCTGTGGTCACTACCACGTTGCCTGATCTTGGAGTCTCATTCCTCATGAGTCTCTGAAGGTGTTCCTGTATTACTTGTGTATTCAGTGCTGCTGATTCCTGTGGTTTCCAAACCACTTCTACTACTGTGGTTCCATACCACTTCTACCATCAACTTTATCATCATGACTGTTTGCTGATTCCTATCCGCTGCCTCCGTGCACTACAGTCTTCTACACCACTTCAACGTTATTTTATATCAATGTGACTGTTTGCTCATTGCTATTCGCTGCCTCCGTGCACTCCAGCTTTTACCTCACTCACCTGCTTCTCATCAAGTCTGTTTGCTGATTTCTATCCGCTGCCTCTGTGCACTACAGTCTCCTGCTTGCAACTCGCCTGTGTTCAACATCGTGACTGCCAGCTGACTACTATCCGCTGCCTCTGTGCACTACAGTCTCCTGCTTGCAACTCGCCTGTGTTTAACATCGTGACTGCCAGCTGACTACTATCCGCTGCCTCTGTGCACTACAGTCTCCTGCTTGCAACTCGCCTGTGTTCAACATCGTGACTGCCAGCTGATTACTATCCGCTGCCTCCGTGCACTACACTCTCATCTCATCTTTGCTGTGACTTCCTCGAGACTGCCGCTTTTCATTACCATCTGCTACACTTCGTGATCTACAGCTCCGGCCCTGCGCTGCACTCCTGTTTCCCATCGCTGTTGGTTCCTGTGGTTGCTACTGGTTACCTCCGTGTGCCGCTGAGTCCTGCCGCTGTGGTCAGCGCTATCGTCCATCTCCTGCTGATCCACTCTCCACGCCTTCACGTGTTCCACTGGCCTCTACCCTCCTGTCAGCATTGGATTTGTATCTCTTCTACTACCCTCTGCTGGATCATCTCCATTCTCCTGGGTTTCCTATGAGTCCAGTTCCACGTGTTGCTGACTCCTGTGGATTCGTGTCCCTGTCGGTCTACTCACCTGTGCGCTGCACCTGCTAGACCGCTGCTTCTCCTATCCAGGGACTTCCTATCCAGTCGGCCTCCAGCCGCTCAGGTACCGCTGCAATCCCATCTGACTGCTACTGCTGAACCACGGTATGCATACTTCTCATTGACTGTGCTGTGTATTGCATATCTTGCTGGACTGTGTTTGGTTCTCTCTGGAGTCTGCTATCCGCTGAGTCTATTGCCATCATTGACTGTGTTATCATTGTGCTGGACTACTTCAAGAGACTTTCTAGATTGCAGACCTGATCAGTCATTTACATATATATATACCTATATTGTGCATATTACTGTGGATCGTGTATAAGGTGCCTGTGTATATCCTGTGTTGCAGTCTTCCCCCGTGCACCTCCTCACATATATATGCAGTGGTACAACTTGCTGATGTCAGACCACTGATCCCTGTTTCCGGTATCACCTGTTCCATTATCCTCTCACAGAGCAGTGGTACAACTTGCTACCGCAGACCACTGACTACCTGGATACCTCCACTTGGATTCCATTCCTTCACTCAGACAGCGGTACAACTTGCTACCCGCAGACCGCTGACTCTCATCACCTCCTTGTTTCTGTTGGACATTCCACCTCACTATAGCAGTGGTACAACTTGCTATCGCAGACCACTGACTACCTTCACGTGTCCTTGTCCATACAGTTCCTTGTGTATCATTACCTCATTATTACCAGTGTTGCTAGTCATAGACTTTCCTGAGCATCTCATCGGCCATCATTTCATGTTCCGTGATCACCCAGCTACCAGAGTACCCTATTACCATCTACATTGCTCTGGTAAGCCTACCATCTGGTGATCCCTGGGTAAAGACTCCTAGTGCCCGTGACAGTAAGATCAGGCCTTTAAAAATATCTGGTCTCAGGTTAGAACCTGTTTGAAGAAGACATCTGTCAAATATAAATCTTTCGCTGATAAGAAGAGGCGGGCTATTCCACCACTAAAAATTGGAGATCGTGTCTGGTTATCCACAAAAAATATTCGTTTGAAGGTTCCATCCATGAAATTCGCCCCTCGTTTTATTGGTCCATATAGGATCATTCAAGTTATCAATCCAGTATGTGTGAAACTCCTTCTTCCTAAGAGTCTTCGGATTTCTAATGCCTTCCATGTATCTTTGCTCAAACCTCTTATTATCAACCGTTTTTCAACTCCTCCCTCAGCTCCGCAGCCAGTTCAAGTCCATCAGGAGGAGGATTTTGAGATTACCGAGGTACTAGATGCAAAAATTTCGCGAGGAGTCCTCCACTTCCTCGTTCATTGGAAGGGCTTTGGTCCTGAGGAGCGCTCTTGGATCAAAGCTGAAGATCTTAATGCTCCTGCCCTTTTGAAGAAGTTTTACTCCAAAAATCCGGACAAGCCCGGTTCCAGGCGTTCTGTGCCCACCTTTAAAAGGGGGGGTACTGTCACTCACCGGACCGTGAGTGCCTCTTCCCGGACATTTAGGAACCGTGGCCGTCCACCATCCTGAGGGTCTGCGCATGCGCAGCCCTTTTCTATACTTCAGTGTATACCCCTTTAACTTAATTGGCAGATCAGGCAACCTCCCTATATTAAGCACCTGTGGTCACTACCACGTTGCCTGATCTTGGAGTCTCATTCCTCATGAGTCTCTGAAGGTGTTCCTGTATTACTTGTGTATTCAGTGCTGCTGATTCCTGTGGTTTCCAAACCACTTCTACTACTGTGGTTCCATACCACTTCTACCATCAACTTTATCATCATGACTGTTTGCTGATTCCTATCCGCTGCCTCCGTGCACTACAGTCTTCTACACCACTTCAACGTTATTTTATATCAATGTGACTGTTTGCTCATTGCTATTCGCTGCCTCCGTGCACTCCAGCTTTTACCTCACTCACCTGCTTCTCATCAAGTCTGTTTGCTGATTTCTATCCGCTGCCTCTGTGCACTACAGTCTCCTGCTTGCAACTCGCCTGTGTTCAACATCGTGACTGCCAGCTGACTACTATCCGCTGCCTCTGTGCACTACAGTCTCCTGCTTGCAACTCGCCTGTGTTTAACATCGTGACTGCCAGCTGACTACTATCCGCTGCCTCTGTGCACTACAGTCTCCTGCTTGCAACTCGCCTGTGTTCAACATCGTGACTGCCAGCTGATTACTATCCGCTGCCTCCGTGCACTACACTCTCATCTCATCTTTGCTGTGACTTCCTCGAGACTGCCGCTTTTCATTACCATCTGCTACACTTCGTGATCTACAGCTCCGGCCCTGCGCTGCACTCCTGTTTCCCATCGCTGTTGGTTCCTGTGGTTGCTACTGGTTACCTCCGTGTGCCGCTGAGTCCTGCCGCTGTGGTCAGCGCTATCGTCCATCTCCTGCTGATCCACTCTCCACGCCTTCACGTGTTCCACTGGCCTCTACCCTCCTGTCAGCATTGGATTTGTATCTCTTCTACTACCCTCTGCTGGATCATCTCCATTCTCCTGGGTTTCCTATGAGTCCAGTTCCACGTGTTGCTGACTCCTGTGGATTCGTGTCCCTGTCGGTCTACTCACCTGTGCGCTGCACCTGCTAGACCGCTGCTTCTCCTATCCAGGGACTTCCTATCCAGTCGGCCTCCAGCCGCTCAGGTACCGCTGCAATCCCATCTGACTGCTACTGCTGAACCACGGTATGCATACTTCTCATTGACTGTGCTGTGTATTGCATATCTTGCTGGACTGTGTTTGGTTCTCTCTGGAGTCTGCTATCCGCTGAGTCTATTGCCATCATTGACTGTGTTATCATTGTGCTGGACTACTTCAAGAGACTTTCTAGATTGCAGACCTGATCAGTCATTTACATATATATATACCTATATTGTGCATATTACTGTGGATCGTGTATAAGGTGCCTGTGTATATCCTGTGTTGCAGTCTTCCCCCGTGCACCTCCTCACATATATATGCAGTGGTACAACTTGCTGATGTCAGACCACTGATCCCTGTTTCCGGTATCACCTGTTCCATTATCCTCTCACAGAGCAGTGGTACAACTTGCTACCGCAGACCACTGACTACCTGGATACCTCCACTTGGATTCCATTCCTTCACTCAGACAGCGGTACAACTTGCTACCCGCAGACCGCTGACTCTCATCACCTCCTTGTTTCTGTTGGACATTCCACCTCACTATAGCAGTGGTACAACTTGCTATCGCAGACCACTGACTACCTTCACGTGTCCTTGTCCATACAGTTCCTTGTGTATCATTACCTCATTATTACCAGTGTTGCTAGTCATAGACTTTCCTGAGCATCTCATCGGCCATCATTTCATGTTCCGTGATCACCCAGCTACCAGAGTACCCTATTACCATCTACATTGCTCTGGTAAGCCTACCATCTGGTGATCCCTGGGTAAAGACTCCTAGTGCCCGTGACATGTACTCAGAATCATAGTTCCTGAAGTCATTCAGTCTGTGCCTTATAAACACACAACATGAAAGCAATAATTGTGCAGCACACTTGGACACTTGGCTATACAGTCAATGCAAAGATCAAAGGCTTCATGCTTGTTTTAACAAGGGGCAAACTGAATAATGCAGAAACAGGTGGTACTTTTCTGTTTGTTTTCCAATGCATCAACAACAAAGAAATGTATACAAGTATGGGATCTTTCATCCAGATACCAGAAGAAGAAAGGTACGTAACTGCTGTTCAGCGATAATGTCACACATACAGACATGATGACTGAGCGCCACCTCCAGTGTCGGACTGGGGCATGAAGGGCCCACCCGGGGACTGCACCACTAGGGGCCCACTAGAGGGGGTGTGGTCAGCCATCATAGAGGCGGGACCTGACACTAGAGGGGGAGTGGTCAGTCCACGAAGGACAGCTAGCACCTTAGTGTAGTATATAAAGAATGCAGTGTGTGTATAAAGAATACATAGTCTTGACCTGCCCCTTAGATTGGGCAGAACAGTCACCAAAAATCAGGATTGTCCCACTAGACCAGGCTTGGCTAACCTGTGGCACTCCAGGTGTTGTGAAACTACAAGCCCGCCTCACAAGCCCCTCCAGGTAAATCGCGGCGTGCAAGTCGCCACAGCGCAAAACGGTAAACGAGCAAAGCTCCCAGCACAAAAAAATCAGAAAATAGTGGTGCTGAAAGATAGGATTGAAAGGTTATAGTGAATGTCAGGACCGCAGCTGTAAAGGATTGGTAAGATCCTAAAAAGTACAACTATAAGAGAAATATACAGCGCTGGAACTGACAAACACTCAGATTATAAATTAGTGGAAAAATTTATAAAATACTTTATTAGTACACATATATAACAACCAAAAAAATACCTGGGCAACAGTGCAATGATACAATCACATGTAACTACTAAAAAACCCTAACTAATTAATTAGGCGTTCATGCTAGCAGTTGGTGCAACCATTATAGACAACATGTGATAATCACTAGTGCTTCATAGAGATGGTTACATATAGTTTGTGCTGGGAGCTTCCAGCTACATCGGCTCTGGGGGGAGAAGGAGGGGAGAAACGTCACACTTGTCTCTAAAACAAATACAGAGAAGCAAAACAATGCAGTGCAGGCTCCTACAACACTGAGACACAACAGAGAGATCAATGCAGCTGCACTTACACCTTTTTCCTATTGTCCCTGACGAATGGAAAATACAGCACACCACACCACGATCCAACAAACAGCAGTGGAAGCGCGCTGCTAAGAGAGGTTCTTTCACTCCCAATGTTTTGGAACCTGTCCTACGAGGAATGTTCTGTTACCTACACAGAAAGTGCTGTTGATCTGTGTCCTCACACTGCCTGGGCCTGCACCATAGATCTGCCGACACAACGGCCCGCCTTATCTCACAAAGGACATCACACTCTTACCAGGGTCGTAAAAACGCCTGTCCTTGATTAATTGTTTGTTGCGCTTTTACTGGTAAGAACGGGCCTCCAGGTAAGCTCCACCTAACTGTAAAAGGGGGTGTGGTCGTAAGGTAGCCGGGCCTACTGGTAATTTTACCGGTAGCCCGCTGGGCCAGTCCGACGCTGGCCACCTCTCCAGCCACTGTGAGGAGCGCTGCAACAAATGACAGTGTAAGGAAGTAAATGATAATTTTTTTGCAAATATACTCTAGGATATATTATTTTCTGGACAAATCTGAATTTGAAGTTCCACAAACCTAAATTTGCATATATATATATATATATATATATATATATATGAGACGCATATCCACTTTGACTTCAAATATGAATAGCTCATACTTACCTACTTTCTCTAATCTGCTTCCAGGAGATGGGCGTGACTTAGGACGGGATGGGATGCGGGAGATTTGCCAGCTCTCCCGGGAGTCCGGGAGACTGACCCGAATTTCGGGAGTCTCCCGGACATTCCGGGAGAGTTGGCAAGTATGGAATAGCTCAAGTTATTAATTTTTACATATTATATGTAAACAGGCAAAAAGATGTAAAAAGGCTCTGCTATAGCAGCGCTATTAAAACAGAAATTAATTTACATAAGTCAGTAACTTGGAACACAGGAGAGACATTGGCAGAAACAGGACAGCAACCAATGAGCAATCACTAAATAGTTTCATGAGTTTAAACGTGTTACTTCGGCAAACATAAAAAAATTTCACTAAATAAAAACTCTCAGTTTACATGCCATGCCCATGTGAAACTGGTGTCATCAAAACATTGCATTTTTGTTTTATTTTGTTCTATTTTTAACTGCTTGTATGCCTTGTGAATATGTCTACCACCTCTGACATATCATTAGTTTACCTGGAAAACTATATTTGCAAATTTAGTCTTTTACTGTGTTATTGCTTCTGGTTTGTCCATATGAATGAACTGGAAAATGAATGGTAACATCTGGATAAACAGATGTATATTGTACGGAGTTATCAAAAATTTAAACCATCATTAGGATCCAAGTATGCATTTGGTACATATTCTCAGAGAGAAGTGACAGTACCATCTAATTTCTGCAATAGCTATAATCAAAAATGATTAAAGTTAGTAGTCTATAATAATACTTGCCTACTCTCCTGAAATTTCCAGGAGGCTCCCAAATTTTGAAGAGTGGGCAACCTCCTGGACACTTGTGGAGGTGGGGCTTAAAGACACGATTGCAACATTAAGCCCCGCCCACTGCAATAAAATTCCACAAATGTTGTTTTTTAAAATAGAAGGGGTGGGGCTATGGAGACACAACGGCATCACCACGCCCCCCTTAATTTGTCACATGACCTGTCCTCTGGGGATTTAAGTCGGCAAGTATGGCTATAATCAAAGATGGTTGTTTAATATAATTAGTAGACTAACTTCAAATATTCATAGAACTAATCTTCAAGTTCTTTAAGAAAATATGGCAATTTTTCTCAGGCTGTCTTTTCTACATTTTCCAGGACTAGCTAAGCACTTAGTAAAATAAATGACAGATTTAAGTGTATGTGTAAACAATGGGCCTATCAGATGATATAAAGAGAGAAGATGAAAAAAAGCAATGTGAAAAGAAGGTTGCCAACTCCAGCATGTGCTTGTTTTTTTTCTGCTTTTTCATCAGTGTTTTCAAAGAATCTACACATCAAACAGTCCATCTTTATGATCTGCACAGGTTTCCCATGGAAATAAGCTGGTTTTTGATTTAGTGCAGAACTAGACTGGCAACAGACTGAACCAACCCTGCAGGCTGCAGTCGTTGTGGCATACAGAACTGTGAATATAGATATCTTCTATTAACAGTAAAGTAAAATGACTGCTATAACTTTTCCACATTTCCTGACAGTGGCTGCCCTTTTCTTGCAAGCAATTTAAACCTTATGAATTGAGTTGAAAAAAAAAAAGAGAACAAGCCAGTAGGAGCTGTGCTGTTATCTACTGCAGCAATTCAGGATCAGACTTCTCTTATCAGACAGAAATTACTCAGTGAGCCAGTTCAACCACAGCAGGCATTACATGTATTGAAATCTATTACTAATCAGCAATTGAATTATCATTTATATTTATATCACATACAAGCATGGTATCTCCTATCTAGAAACCCATTATCCAGAAGATTCCAAGAACCAGGAAGATGTTTTTATGTTGGATTTATGAACTTTATTTCATTTAGAGACAGTTTTATTGCATACTTTTGAGAAAAGCTTCTCTTCATTACCATCGGGGAACTCTCCCTTAAATGATAACATTGCTCTTGTCACGTAGAGCCCACACTAACACAATCGCAAGAGTAGACAGGACACTGCCTCCATTAAGATCAGTGCACTCTTCTCCTGCTGCTACGATGATTCTGATGATCTGATTGGCTACAAGTTGCCCACTTCTAAACTGAGGACTAGAGATTCTTGAACCAGCTATGTAAGTTTTATCAACCCAGTTCATCAAATTGGTAAAAAAAAAAATTAAACATATTCCAGAATTTCTTGAATTTTTGAGAGATTAAAAAAAATCAAGATAAATTCAATCAAGTCGAACAGATTTGACCATGTTGGAGCCAGTTCAGCTATTGTCAAGTCTGTTGGACCATGTTCCAGCCAGTTCACAAATTTATGACTGATTAAAAAAGTTCATGAAATTCAAACAGGTTTGACCATGTTGGAGCCAGTTCAGCTATTGTCAAGTCTGTTTGACCAACCCAGTTTGCGCATGTTCAAGCTTAAATTGGTGCACGCTAATGGTTTTGAGTCACAAATGGTGAACCTTGAATGCAAACAGCAAATTTCAGAGTAGTGTTTAAAGTTCAAATTAAAAAAAAATGTTAATATGCATCATCATTTTAAAACGTGCCTTAAACAGCTTTTCAAAATAAACATATTAAAAAACACTAATTTTAACGCGAGCAATGAACCTTGAGCTTGATCAGCGATTATGAACTGCAAATAGTGAGCCATAAATTTTGAACTATTAAATTGAATCTGGGGCAGCTGGTGAAAGTACTGCAACATGTTCCTGGCCATCGATGCATCTCCACTGAGGACTTCCCAGATTAGCTGGAGTTGAAGATTAAATGTAAAAATATGCTCAGACCCTAATCCAATGCTCCTTAGAAATACGGAATATTATTGCTGTTGTTCTGTGATTTTGTCACACTCTGACATGGTCAAATAGAGTTTCTTCCTACAGTTATTATAAAGAATGTTGAACAGCTTAATGAGGAAGGATATGCCAGCAGCAGTGATGAAAGACAGCAATTATTTTTAAATGTGCTTTAGTAGATTTCAAGAGTGGTGCTACAAATTACAGAGAAACCAGTTATACGGATTACCCCAAGTTCCAAGCATCCCACGTATTAGATTCCCATAACTGTATTATGATATTGTGTCTATTATGATACTTGTCTGGGTCCTCTTTGTGCCAGCACTGAACTGTTAATGTTGGACATGTCTAATGATTGCTGATAAGCTCTGTAAGAAATTCAGCAGTGCTGTCAGGGGCTACAATACCTACTTTACCTAAATGTACCCTTTAGCTGAAACATCCATCCATTTCAGAAGAGACAATGCCTATTTTCGGTGAAGCCATTTGCTGTACATCAGTAATAGACACTACACCAGTGAAAGGATCTGCAGTATATACTGGACATCATAGGTGAGCTCTGTATTGTTTACTTGGCATGAGGGGGCTCTCTGAATTATATCCTGGTTATCAACGTTACAAAGTACAATAGACATGAGTGGACACTGGATGTTATAGGGGCTCAGCGGTGTTTAGTATATATCACAGGAGGCTCTGCATTGCATACTATTCAGATAATATACATTTGAGTTTAGCTCTTCGAATTTCAAATTTTTCATAAATTGCTGTGTAAAATCATACCCACACGTTTTGGTAACTCTGATAGGGCATATCTGACTTCTAAACAAAAGCAGAAAGTCTATGTATTTGTTAGGCACCACAAGATTTCCGCAGTGCCATACACAGTACAAACAGTAGACTATACAGGGTGAAACAGTACAAAACAATAAACAAAAATACCAATACTTCAGAAACTCCAGGCAGGCTAATGCAATAAACACGGAGCAGAAGAACAGGTAGGTAGACAGGAGGGAAGAGGGCCCTGCTCATGTGAGCTTACATCCTAAGGGAGGGTAAACAGAACAGACACAAGGGGAGCCAGATGAGGCAAGGGGGAGAGAGGGAGAGCGAGTGGAGGAGATGAAGGGGTTATGCGGATGGTTGGTAGGATTTAAGGAAGAGGTGGGTTTTCAGCGCACGTTTGAAGGAGTACAGAGTAGGAGAGAGACAGATGGAACGAGGGAGGTCATTCCAGTGAAGGGGGGCTGCACGGGACCAACTATACCAAATTTTGCCTAATTATTGCAACACAGCAACATGGCTATGCCGTGTTTATAGGCGATGTCAGACTAGGTGAAATACCTGCATCACTAGCTACAGAAGCATTATTAGTGTCACAGCGTCAAGGGAAAATGTATTGCATTAATTAATAAAGTTTAGATAATTTTGTACACTCCATACCACAAAACCCAGGTACTGCTGACCATCTTAAGTAACTTATTGTTCTAACAATTTACATTTATAGGGATTAATGTAGTGGCTATTACCTACATTTAATTAAATATAGATGCAAACATCAGCAGGAAAACTGTATATAAGACAGAATTGTCTCGCTGAGAGAATGAATTACACATACTGTTGTTCAAATTAAAGACATAAATATTACAGACATGTAGCAGCATGCTATCATGTGTTTTCTATCATAATTCAATCACAGAGCTATATGAAGATTGGTAGGTCTATGGAAACATTTGAAACTAAATTAGCATGCAATAAAATAAAGCACTAGGGGACTGTACTAGAGACCATTGGTGGATCATCTGCTAGATTTTGGGGGCCTTACATGCAACCCTCAACTCCTGCAAAGGACCGGGTGGTATGCAATACTTAATTCATCTTCCACTGCCTTTCTTCCAACCATATATTATATACAGTGGTGAATATATATTTATACTCCAGGATATGCTTGTTTATTGTGTGAACATTGACTAATATGATAATTGAGTGAGTAAAAAAAGACACCTTTAACATAATATATATTTATATAAAAACATTTTTATAGATGGGCTGTATTTTATTGTATGCATGAATTTCATAAAAATCTATATTATATTTAATTAATATTATAAATTGTATATGGCAAGATAGTCAAAGATAACATAAAAATAGATACATCTAGAAAATAAATATTATGAAATAATCATTATCTGTGAGGTTCATTAATAACAAAAAAAATCCATGTAAAATCTAGAATATAATTAATATATAGAGATGCAATTATATAACAATTCATTTTGTCAGCCTTGTTCACAAACAGCTTGGTAAAGATGAGAAATGGCTGGATCAAACAAACGAACTTATAGGGTCATGATATGGTGGTATCACAAGGAGATTTCTGCCCTATAGGATGGATAGAATACCATTAACTGGAAGGTCAATCCTTTGAATGGAGGGAAATACAGTGACTTTATGAAATGATTATACCTGATTGGCTCATATGCATGCCATTTCAATAATCACATTGGAATAGTACAGATTATCTAACTAGTGGATGTTACAGCCAACAGAGGTTATTTTTTTTTCTGATTGGATATAAGGCCACTTGCTGTGAACTGATTTCTGTTTTATTTAAATGCAGTATTAGGTGCGGAGATGTAGGGAATTTAGACTGTGAAGTTCAATGGGGCAGGGAATGATTGAATGATTCATAGACTAGCAAATGAGCATGTCAATGATGGCTGCCTCACCCTCTGTAACAATGTAAAATGCTTTGAGTATTACTGGGAAAAATGAGTTCTATAAATAAACATCTATTGTTGTTATTTTATTTCACAAAGTTATATTTATTTGATTTAGCTGGGTTAAATTAAAAAAAAAATTGCAGCAAGGAGTTCAATAAAATAAATGTTTAATAAAAATTGAAAATTGTAACATATTATTTGCCCATAGAGTGCACCACCATCATCATCAGCAGCTATTTATATAGCGCTACTAATTCCGAAGTGCTGTACAGAGAACTCACTCACTTCAGCCCCTGCCCCATTTGGGCTTCCAGTCTAAAGTCCCTAACATACACACACACACAAACAGAGAGAGAGAGACTAGGGTTAATTTGATAGCAGTCAATTAGCCTACTAGTATGTTTTTGCAATGTGGGAGGAAACCGGAGCACCTGCAGGAAACCCACGCAAATACAGAGGAAACATACAAACTCCACACAGATAAGGCCATGGTTGGGAATTGAACTCATGACCCCAGCGCTGTGAGGCAGAAGTGCTAACCACTAAGCCACTGTGCTGCCCAAATTAACATCTTGTTCTTTGAATGCACAAAAATGCCAGGGGCCAATACTACTTTAATACTGGTGGCTGAAAATATGCCAATAATAACAGTAATGCACTTTAATTTAACCAAATGAAGTAGCAATGCTAAATACAGGGCCTGATCAACCACTAGGCTGACCAGGCTGCAGCCTGGGGCGCTGGGTCCCGGGGGGCGCGGCGCTGCGGGTATTTATTATTTTTTTTCATTATTTTTTTTTTTCTTCATTCATTTTTTTTTTCGGGGTGGGGGAGGGGGGGTCGCCGCGGGGGGGGGGGGGTGGAGGGCTCGACGATCAAAAGCATTGGTGGTTAGTGATTAGCAACATACAGCCAATCGCCAAGCTGCCTGTTGCTGTGCAGCAGACAGGAAGCAGGACGTCTTCACTTCCTATCTGCTGATCTGAGGAGAGGAGCGACGCTGGCACAACTACAGGTAAGTGAAGGGGGGAATCTATAGGGAGGGGGGGAACTGCCCTGCATATCTATAGGGAGGGGGGTAACTGCCCTGCATATCTATAGGGAGGGGGGGAACTGCCCTGCATATCTATAGGGAGGGGGGAACTGCCCTGCATATCTATAGGGAGGGGGGGAACTGACCTACATATCTATAGGGAGGGGGGGGAAACTGCCCTGCATATCTATAGGGAGGGGGGGGAACTGCCCTGCATATCTATAGGGAGTGGGGAAACTGCCCTGCATATCTATAGGGAGGGGGGAACTGCCCTGCATATCTATAGGGAGGGGGGGAACTGCCCTGCATATCTATAGGGAGGGGGGGAACTGCCCTACATATCTATAGGGAGGGGGGGGAAACTGCCCTGCATATCTATAGGGAGGGGGGGGGCGAACTGCCCTGCATATCTATAGGGAGGGGGGGGGACTGCCCTGCATATCTATAGGGAGGGGGGGAACTGCCCTGCATATCTATAGGGAGGGGGAGAACTGCTCTGCATATCTATAGGGAAGGGGAACTGCCCTGCATATCTATAGGGAGGGAGAGGGGGGACTGTCATGCATATCTATAGGGAGGGGGGAACTACCCTGCATATCTATAGGGAGGGGGGGAACTAAACTGCATATCTATAGGGAGGGGGGGAACTACTCTGCATATCTATAGGGAGGGGGGGGACTACCCTGCATATCTATAGGGAGGGGGGGGAACTACCCTGCATATCTATAGGGAGGGGGGGGGAACTACCCTGCATATCTATAGGGAGGTAGAGGGGGGACTGTCATGCAAATGTATAGGGAGGGAGAGGGAGACTGTCATACAAATCTATAGGGTGGGAGGGGGGGGGCTGCCATGAAAATCTATAGGGAGGGAGAGAGGTTGATATGTATGAAGGAGGGCAGAGGAGGGGGGCTGATATATGTGACTGGGGGAGTTTTGATGTGACGGGGGGGGGATAGCTACAGAGTGGAGGTAAGGAAAATAGCTGCAAGGGGGATGGATGCAGGGTGGGAGGTAAAGAAAATGGCTGCAGCAGGGGTTAAGGAAAATGGCTGTGGGGGGGGGGGGGTTTGTGGTTAAGGAAAATGGCTGCAGGGGGTATTTAAAAAATAGAGCAGCTTTGGGGGGCAGAATCTCATGATTGTGTGGTGGTCACATGGGTGGTCTCAGCAATCACTAGAATACTAATTATTAGTGAGATGGGGCTGGTAGAGGTTTGTATTTGATTGACAACAAATATTTAGATATTGCTTATATATGCCTGTCCAATGGGGTACTTTTAGCTGGCCATAATGGAGTGTTTTGTTTTAATTAAAGGGCCTAATCATTCAGGGTTTGCATTATAATACATTTTTGCATTTTTAAAACAGGACGCCAACTTTCCAGAAGCCAGCGAGAGGATAACAAAGTTGCAAGAGAGAAGAGCAAGAACAGGTAAGAGACAATGGCACAATCTGTCTAAATTTGAATGCTGGAGAATACACCTGAACATTCATATTCAGGAGTGTTCCTATACATCTATATATTCAGAGGAGGGGGGGCGCTGCGGCCGTATTAGCCTAGGGCGGCCAGAACCCTTAATCAGGCCCTGGCTAAATATAATGCAAGCAGTTCCCAGTAACCAAGCAGTCACATGCAAGCAGTCATCCCTAATCAGCTGATGGTTGGAGTATTAGAGCCCCAGCAGCACCCACTGTTTCATGTCTCTTGACATAATGGGAGGGTTGTGCAGTTGACTTCTGATTGGTGACTGTCTGCTGCTAATTACAAACCACCACTGCAAATCCAAGATCATGCACATGACATGAGATAATCAATACCACTCAGGAAACATTACCAAGGTTCTTCTCCCTCATCCAATCTACTGGCTTATGAAGCAAAAGTAACACCAAAAAAAAATATTAAAACAATCCTTTTTCTGATGAAGATCTCCGCCTGCTCTCAAGCGCCAGCAAACCCTGGGTGCACAGAAGGATAATATGTGGATTGGCACTAGTGCTATAGAGTGCATTAATAGAAAAACTTTTACAAAGACGGTCATTCGTTAAAAATTTGTTTAAAGGAGCACAAAAATAGATGAGACTAGGCAAGGGTTTAGCATTTCAAAAATAAACATATATTTTTTAACCATCTGAATCTTTTAGATTTCTGCTAAAACTGGAGGTTTGGAAACCATGATTTACATTAAAAAAAAATCTCACTAGTGTGGCAAAAAACAATTAAAGAAAAATATATACAGCAATCAGTACCAAATGTTAGACCATAGCTGGAATGTATTTAATGTTAGACCGCTATAGTCCCCATGCTCAGTTGCATACACTACTATCATTAGAAAACACTAGTAAAGTACACGTTTAACAACACTTGGTAACCAGCCTTATAGAAGTAGGGCAGCAGTTAACAATAATAAGTTACAACATTTTCAATGTTAGCTTTGGGTTTTCAAAAAAGCAACTAAAATAATTGCTAGAAATGTGCAGTTGACATTTGTCTGATGTCTCGTGTCATTCAATATCATGCTTTGGGGTTTTGAAGGTGATTACATAGTCTGAAATCACACAATCTCGCACTAGGGTGTAAGGAGAAATGTGACTGAATCTGTCTTTGTCAGTATGTATACGCATATGGTGTATACTACAATTAGAAACAATTGTCATAGAAATTAGTTGGTTCAGAGAGTATTCATTTTCTCTAGTTTAATGTAATCTTTCAGATGGTTTCAGATCCGTGTCATACTTGATATTTATATTACTATATGCATCCTACTAATATAATACTAGTAGATTTCTTCTTTGTTAACTTTAAGTCTTCTTCCTACAATTTCATAACCAACGCTTGAGGTGTTTCCTACAAGATTAATTTTTTCATCACAATTATTTTCTCTTACTGACTCTTTCAAGGTCTTTAATTATTTTCTATTATTAAACATACTGGTAGGTTAATTGGCTGCTATCAAAATTGACCCTATTCTCTCCCTCTCTGTCTGTCTGTATCTGTGTGTGAGTGTGTGTCCATATTAGGGAATTTAGATTGTAAGCTCCAATGGGGCAGGGACTGATGTGAATGAGTTCTCTGTACAGCGCTGCTGAATTAGTGGCGCTATATAAATAAATTATGATGATGATGATATTATGGGTTGTTATCTAGACCAGGGCTATTGAACTGTAGATCCATGAGCTGAATGTGGTAATCTGAGACTTTTATACAAGATCCATGAACATTCACAGTCACTACATCTTAACAAAAACTGCAGCCAGCACCCCTAGCCCCCCCCTCATCTACCAGAACTATATAGTCCCTACCTGTATTATCTGGGCATACCACATACCAATAGGGGGATATTTGATTGTGAACATTGAGTCAGAGTGTCTATTTAAGCTGACTAAATGGTTGCTACAGTTTGTACAATTATCTGCAATTGATAACTTAGATAATTCAACTGAATCTGAATTTGGAGAAACTGAAAAGCCTTCCTCCCCCTGCATACATGCTAAACGACGGGGTCAGAGACTCTCCAAAACAGTAGGTCTTGTGGGGTGTTCCTGGTATGCAGTGGTTAGTACCTACCAAAAATGGTTCAAAGAAGGACAAACGGTGAACCAGCGACAAGGTCATGGACGCCCAAGGCTCACTGATGCGTATAAGGAGCAAATGCTAGCCTGTCTGGTCCAATCCCACAGAGGAGCTACTGTAGTACAAATTGCTGAAATGCCGGCCCTTGTCCACCACTGAAAACACCGACAATGGGCATGTGAGTGTCAGAGCTGGACCATGTAGCTACGGAAGAAGGTGGCCTGGTCTGATGAATCACTTTTTCTTTTACACCATGTAGGTGACCAGGTGCGTGTGTGTTGTTTGGGGAAGTGATGGCACCTAGATTTCCTATGGCTAATAGGCAAGCCATGGGAGGCAGTGTGATGCCCTAGGCAAAGTTCTGCTGGGAAACCTTTGGTCCTGGCATTTATGTGGATGTTACTTTAACACAGCCTAACACCTATTGTTGCAGACCAAGTACACCACTTAATGGCAACAGTATTCCCTGATGGCAGTGGCCTCTTTTAGCGGGATAATGCGCACTGCAAAAATTGTTCAGGAATGGTTTGGAGAACATGACAAAGAGACATCTCTTTGGAACATCTATCTCGGATTATGGAGGAGGAGAGATAAGCTATTTTGTTCTATATTTTATGTACGGGCATAACTTTTGCTCTATGATGTTTTTAAGTGTTTTTAAGCAACTTTTGCATTAAATTCTGTTTTTGATTACCAGCCTGAGTATCATTGAGATACTGTATTTATATAAGAATGTACTACACTATTTTGGCAATTTTTTGGAGTTGCAGTTCTAATTTGGATTCACCATTTAGGGCAACAAGAGGAGGGAGTATTAGAATGTAATCATTCTACTTGCATACTCGTCTACTCACCAGATAAGCTGATAATTATTTACAGTTCTGGTACGGGTCTAATCGCGCTGTTTGTACATCGCTATATGTCTAAATGTATTACACTATGTGTGGCGCTTCTCTTTCTTTGTGAATATATATATATATATGTATGTATTTTTTGATGATGCTTGTTATTCTAGACTTGAAATTGTGCAGCACAGTGCATACGGTATTCTACAGGGAGATTGTGGCACTTAACAATAAAACTACTGAGTGATAGGGACACACCACTGAGTAGTTAATGTTTAAAGAGAAGAGACTGGAAGTGTTTTCTCCACTGGTATTCATGGCACTGTGAGAAATGGAAAACTGCAATTCGGTCTGGGAAAGAAGAATTCCCCTCGGTGCTCGTCAGGCATGTTACTGTAATCATCATCACCCATGCTAATTACATATGTTTTTGCAAGCTGTTTGTTCAAATAGCTGAGGTTTTTCCTCTAGACAGTGGTTTATGTGAGTAAGTTGCTATTTGTCGCTGCACTGTACAGAGAACTGATAAGCCGCTGAGTTCCTGTCCACAGGAGATTGTCTCACAAAGCAATATTTCTATAAGACAAAATGCAGCACATTCAACAAATGTATAAGTTAAAATACAGCAATACTGCTATAGTGGCAAAATGTGGAAGGATGTTACACATTCTTTTTACGTGTTTCCCAGAATTCATAGCACTAACAATAATACATGTTATGTAAGTGCCAGTAAACAGTCTATCAACATTTCTATTTCAAGAATAAAGTACACAGAAAAAAATGAATGTTGTGTCCAGTTAACAGCTTCATTGCTCAACATCATGCAGTTGTCTTAGGCTTATTTAGAAAGCTTAATTGTGCAATCATAAGCAACAATATTGTAAATCACTGATGGATAAGCGTGACAGGAATTTGTCTATGCAACAACTCATCTATTATTTTAAATAGTTGTGTCATAATAAAATAACATCTGCAGCTGTTTTTCAGATTAGGCTGAATAATGCGCCTCAGTGTATATACAATTACATATCTTTTTTACTGAGGTTAGAACTTAAAACTGGAATGTGCGCTGATTTGTGCGGTGTTCTACCAATATCAGCCTTGCACTGATTTACCTTAGTCTGTGTTCCTTGTCCGGCTGTTCTATTACTACTAAGAGTCACTTGTATTTCTGAAATTACACAATGCATATCTCATCATCATCATCACCATTTATTTATATAGCGCCACTGATTCCGCAGCGCTGTACAGAGAACTCACTCACATCAGTCCCTGCCCCATTGGAGCTTACAGTCTAAATTACTTTACACACACACACACACACACACACACACACACACACACACACACACACACACACACAGAGACTAGAGTCAATTTTGATAGCAGCCAATTACCCTACCAGTATGTTTTTGGAACAAATAAACAAATAAAATAAAAAAAGAGCTCAAGGCTTTTTTTTTTAATGAGTGGCCCAAACCAAATACAGTTTTTTTAATCAGAAAACTGTATCGAAGTAAGCTGACTGCATAAAGACTACCTTAGAAATTGAAGAGCGCCTAAGAAGAAAAGAGGAATTATTGAGATCACAGCAGGAGCTAAAAAGAGTACAGAATTCTGCATTAAGACACCAACAAGGTAACAATTAACAGAAGTGTGGTAATTGCATACTTGCCAGCTCTTACGGAATACCCGGGAGACTCCTGAATTCCGGGTAGGTCTCCTGGACTCCCCGGAGAGCTGGCAATTATCCCGCATTTGAAGCCTCCATTATGCGATTCTCCGGGAATCGCCATCATTTTGGCCCACCCCCTGTGTTAAAATGACGCCACAGGGGGTGGGGCCAAAATTACACGAATCGCGGAGCCATGTCCCCTCACGCCCACCTCTACTTTGAGACTTCCGGAGGCCAGCCTGTAAAGGTTGACAACTATGGGTAATTGCTGAATACTCTGTAATACTCAAATTCACAAAATTTCGCAAGTAGTTCAGCCTCAACAACAAACCAAATAAGAAGCACAGAAAACCGAGTGAAATGTAATGGAATTAGGCTATTCACATATAAAAGGAGAAAGTAGTAATAACTATACCTTCAACTAGACAATCCACAAGATTGAACAAAAGCAGTCCATACAATCATTACAGTGCCACAACCCGTGCCAGATGCGAAGACTGCTTATCCAAGAGCAGTAGAAGTGGAATAAAGCTGTCCATGAAGAAATTAAGGGCTATATATTTACTAAACTGCGAGTTTGAAAAAGTGGAGATGTTGCCTATAGCAACCAATCACATTATAGCTGTCATTTTTTAAGGTACTAAATAAATGATAACTAGAATCTGATTGGTAGCTCTAGGCAACATCTCCACTTTGTCAAACCCGCAGTTTAGTAAATATACCCCTAAATCTCACAACCAGCTCCAGACCTGGGAATACAAAACCAAGATGGGACTTACATGAAAAGTAGTTGTTGAGTGGGATGTTATAATAATGTTAATAATAATAATCATAAACTAAATGCAACAACTACTGTACTGTATGTGTTTTCCAGTTTTGCTAAATTAAGTTACTATAGTTTTAAAAGAAAAAGACATATAAGACAGGAAATGAAAGTGACAATTGGTGAGGTGTGTTCTGCAGCAGTGTAAGAAGCAGCTAGTAAGATTTGATCTATAATAAAATCATCTTCCTTAGCGTCATCATGCCTAGACAATATACTGAGATATCTGTTGCTTCAACAATTTCATCTGGGAATGCGATGATGTGAGCTTGCTGTGGGGTTTCCTATTTCTAGATACAAATCAATACCTAGCACGACAAAAAGGGTTTACTGACTGCTGTTGTCCTGTACATTGCATTCTCAAACTGCTTATTGAAAGGCCGATCTTTAACCTTTGAAGACCTACAATAAACCACAGAGAACATCCTCTTCATTTCTGACAGTATAAATGCCTTTCTGATATTCTTCACAATTTCTACTTGCAGAAAGGTTGAAGGTTCCAATACTTTTCTCTCTAGAAGTCACCTCATTTTCACGTCTCATCTCTATGTAATCTTTTTATTTTAGGAGGTTTTTTTTTGTTTTTTTTTAAAGAAAATGTCCTTATTTGTCTCCCACTACATAACATACCTTACAGTCTGCAAGATGTGCGCTCTTCATCAAAGATATTGTCTGAGTGGTCTTGGCATATCAGGATGTAACCTAATAAAGTTAAGGGGATATTTGAAATATATTTGTGAATGTTACCAAATTTCTTTTAATTATTATATCAAGCTGACATCTCACCAACTTTCAGATACAAAATGTGGGGATAATTTTCCAATAGTGATCAAGCTTTACCAGGTATACGCAACCTTCATCAATTTAAAGATATCTATATAATCTCTTTCTTACAGTAATATACGTTATTATTAAAGATTCATTTCCAGCAGAGAGTATAATGTCAGTATGTTCTGAAGAAAGCACAACACCTAGCTCACGGCAGCTTAGCAACCGTTTAATGAATTCATAGAAGCACATCTCTACGGTACCCTCTGATTTCCCTGTGTCACTATAAAATGCAATACACATACTGTATAAAACACAGGGGCACCATGCAGAGGGGGGAGAGGGCATTTCAAATTTGTTGAATGTGTCTAACAAGGCAGACTCCACCAACTTCAGAAGCAGCAATGCCGGGTGAACCGAAATCTTGAGGCTTTGTAGTTTAAGAACAATATCATTCCGTCATTAGTAGACCAGGGGATTAAATGTATCATACCCCGGTTTTTTCAACTCGCCGGGAATCGGCGAGTTGACAGCTAAAATTTAAAGCGGCGCTGGCTTGTAAAGGCAAGCGCTGCCTTTACAAGCCAGCGCCGCTTTAAATTTTAGCTGTCAACTCGCCGATTCCCGGCGAGTTGAAAAAACCGGGGTATGATACATTTACCCCTTGGTCTAGAATGATTCAGGTACAAAATCGCCACCACCACTGGTACTATAATGGTAAATTTTCCTTTGCTGTCAGTGGCTCCAACCAGTTTCACAGAGGGAAGATTATCTGAGAAATAAGACTAATATTTCTTAGTAATTCAATATGTTTATGTCATAATATTGTATTGTAATAGATTGTAATTATAAGTTTGTTGCACATTTAATACTTTGTTATTTTGTTACTTTGATGCACTCTTAAAAAACAGGCTATAGGCAAATGCAAATAATAATACTAAGCAATAAGAAGTGTGGCTAGCCTCTCCTAATACTTCACAGGGCCTCAGAACTAGACAACCTGGGCTGGTTTCCATTATAACAAGGAGACCTACTGGTATCTTCATGAAGGGGGGAGGGGGGCACAGAATACATAATGCTACACCTCCTCAATGGTACCAGCTAGCTCCCCCTCCCCCACTAGGTTGGTGTAATTGCCAAAATAAGGACCACAGTGGTCCCAGTATAATGGACAGGAGTGCCTCCAACTAGTGCCAGATCATTGTTGAGCTTCATGCTATGTATGTTGTTACATAATTGTAGTTCCTGTGATCCAGCTCCAGTCTGTTCCAGTTATCCTGTATTCCTTGTTACCGGACCCTGCTTATCTGCACTTGGGTTGGTTGAGGATTTGGGAAAGGAGGCATACTTCTTGTTTTTCTTAATTATTTACTGTACTTTAAACAGTGCAGATCAAGATGCATTTTTATGGACAGCCACGGAACTTTGGAATTCATTTTTTTTTTTTAAAAGTTTTATTTTTGAGAAGGTCAA
Source organism: Mixophyes fleayi (assembly GCF_038048845.1). NCBI lineage: Eukaryota > Metazoa > Chordata > Amphibia > Anura > Limnodynastidae > Mixophyes > Mixophyes fleayi. The sequence goes on along the minus strand of NC_134403.1, from coordinate 152,973,685 downwards.
TAATGAGCATCAGTCCAAGACAAAATCTGTTACTATCAGGTTATACTTATTCAGGGACTAATACAATCATTGTATATCATAATGAGAATATTGAGATTGACCAAATTTTAGCTATAAGGATAGAAGAAGGAAGAAACAGAAAGGAGGCCAGTCAGAGAAAAGTGGGCAAGATAGATTAGGAGGCGGTGTGGCAGACCGCCAATAGAAGAGAAGAGAAAGAAAGCAGAGCAAGAAATAGAGGAGAAGTGGGGGGAGGTGTGGGGGGAATGGTAGCAGGTTGAGGGGGGATATCAAGTGGAGTGTTTTAGAGGAGTCATAGTGCAAAAGGAATTTGGATTTGAAAAAATGACATCCAAGGTTCCCAGACTTTATTAAATGATTCAGAGGTGTTGCGCAATATGCATGTCATAAACTCCATTTTGTATGAGTGCCAAACTCTATTAATAATTGTCTGCATAGTAGGCGCGGTGGGTTGTTTCCAGTTAGTGGCAATTTGACATAGTGCTGCAGAAACTATGTGGCGGAACATTTTTTTTGCTGTTTAGTTGCGGATGAAATTCCAAGTGGGAGAAGGAAAAATCTGGGAGAGACCGGGATGTCAATCTGCAGAATCTGAGATGTGAAGTGCCGTAGTTCCAACCAGAATGGGGCACGCTTAGGGCACTGCCACCAGATATGGAGGAAGGACCCTTCTGATGAGCATCCTCTCCAACATGAGCTGGATGAGTCCGGAAAGATTTTTTGTAATCTGGTTGGGACCAAATACCATTGATAAAGTAGCTTATAGGCATTTTCTTTCAGCTTCACACAGATTGAACTAGATGCCGTGTTGGCCTTTATTTCATCCCAATCTTCCCCATCCAAGGGACCCCCCAGATCATCCTCCCAGGCTCGCTCATGGGAATCTTGGGTGTCTGAGTCAGGGACTCTCAGCTCTCCATATAGCAGAGATATAAGGCCATTGGTAGAAGATCGCCGGAGGAAAAATGACTCGAATGAGGTCAACGGCCTGATTCTTAAAGATAATTTAGTGGTGGAATGAAAGTTTCTTAGTTGTAGGTATTGAACAAAAAAAGTGTTAGGAATATTGAATTTGGTTTTTATGTCTTCGAATGAGGGAAAAGAAGCACCTGTAGTGATATTATTAAGATAGTAAACATCGTTCCTTTTCCAAAATTCAAAGGACGAGACTATACAACCTGGCAGAAAATCTGGGTTATCAAAAAGAGGAACAATTGGACTAGGAGCCGGGGCAAGATTAAACTTAGTGTTTGCCCGGTCCCAGATAGAGAGCGAATGCAATACAATTGGGTGATTAAGAGCGGACCGAGGACATTTAGTGCGAGGGAGCCACAGGAGAGAGGAGACGGAGGAAATACCCAAGCTTTCGGTTTCGATCGAGACCCAAACTCTGGAGGAGCCCGGGGAGTTCCATAAACTACATTGGGAAAGTTGCGCTGCCAAGAAATAGTTTTTAAAATTGGGGACTCCCAAACCAACCCTCCCGCGTCGACCTTTGTAGGACAAGGAGCCGGACTCTTGGACGTTTTCTACCCCATATGAATTGTGAAGTGTAGTGTTGCAAAAATTTGAATACATAAGGGGGGATGCGTATGGGAAGGGCTTGAAAGAGATATAGTAACCTGGGCAAAATGTTCATTTTAACTGAATTTATTCGTCCTATCCAGGAAATTAGGTTTTTACTCCAGGTTTCTAAATCAGATTTAATTTGGGATAGTAATTTAGGATAGTTAGCTTGGAAAAGCTGATTATATTGTTTAGTTATGTAGATACCTAAATATTTTATCTTTTTATGGTGCCATTTGAAGGGGAATTGTTGAGTGAGAGAAGATCTCATACTTTCTGTAAGATAGAAATCCAGAGTTTTCTGTTTTTTGTGGATTTATTTTGCATCCCGAGATGTAACTGTAGGTTTTGATGTCTGCAAGAAGGGGAGGAAGAGGAACAGCGGGATCTGAGAGAGTCAAAAGAACATCGTCAGCATATAATGATATTTTATGTTCGGATTTCCCTGTTTTAACTCCGCGTATTGCCCCGTTAGATCAGATTTTTGCCGCTAATGGTTCTATTAACATGGCAAAGATTAAAGGGGATAGTGGGCATCCCTGTTGGAATTCATTTTATTAGGTTTTTTTTTAAAATCTTGGCAGATTAGAATCATTACAGATGAAAAACCCGGTAGTTGGTCAGTATTACTGATTTTTTATTTTAAATAAATATATTTGTCAAACAAGGTGTGTGATTTATTTATATTTTGTGTTGGTGCACTACAGGTCCCAGCTGACGATGGGTGGCAGGACATGTGGGCACTTGTTGCTCCCAGCAAGTCCAGGCTGCCATGTTTATGGTGGTGCTTGTATTACTACAAGGACCAACATGCCCAAACTGTTAACAGCAATCTGGCCTTGCTGGGACCTGTAGTGCACTGACACTAAATGGTGTGTTTTACTCTAAAAATATATTTTATTATCCCACACCCACTGCCCAGGGGTTTGGGGAGAGCCTTAGAGGTATATTTACTAAACTGCAGGTTTGAAAAAGTGGAGATGTTGCCTATAGGAACCAATCAGATTCTAGCTGTCATTTTGTAGCATACACTAAATAAATGACAGCTAGAATCTGATTGGTTGCTATAGGCAACATCTCCACTTTTTCAATCCAGCAGTTTAGTAAATATACCCCTAGTGCTTTCAGCACAGGACTGGGTACCCCTGGCGGTGAGGTGCTATTTTTAGTGGACACCTTCATCGTCACCAAAATGACTACATCCTGGTCTGGGAAACATGTGGTAAGGGGCACATTAGAGGCATTTGGGGAGTTCTGAGTGGAATGTGGGAGAGTTTTGGAGTTCATGTGGGATCTGAGGGCTTGTGGACGTTTGAGTATACCTGGGTGCATTTTGCGCCCATTGATATATTTCCTGTTTGCCATTATTTGCCAGATATACTATACTCACCACTGTTTCTTTTAAAACAGGGATGCAGTTTGCCAATTCTCCAGTGTTATTTATTGACTGAATTTATGGTGATTTGGGACTGTTTTATAAATTCATTTTTAAAACTCTGATTTCAGAAACAGCTGACTCATTTCACCCACCTCTAGTTGTTGCCTGTACAATTTCTTCACCAACAGTGAAAAAAATATCAAGTTTGCAGATCTGCTTCACCGTAATTGTAATTAAAAGGGGCAATTTATCATTGTGACATATTATTCATTTATTTACTTTCCCATATGTGCAATCGTATGCAAGGTTCTTTGGGCACAGCCAGAGATTCATTTTTACAGACACGCTATGGCCAACAAATTCTACACAACAAAATAAATGAATGCATCATATGGATAGCAAATATACAGAATCACGTAATTGCTACTTCATTGCAAAGAACTGGAAATTACTGTCTGTTTGTGACCTGGCTTTAATTTGATTGTTGTGCTAAGCAACCATGGCTACCTCAACCAATGCTGGTGCTAGCTCTAAGGCCCATTTGACTTGGAAATTTGCGTCTCTGCCTCCACCTTGGGCATTTCACCATCAACTCTGCTTTTTACCTCAGCAGGTGGAAGGTGTGGACGGCATCTTCTGCTCCTTAGTATTCTTGTGGTGATTGGCTGTGACAGCGAAGTGCCATGCTCTCAGCCAATCAAAGACATGGATGAACAACAGGTGGCAGCTGACATGGAGGTGAAGCGGCCACAGTAGCATTAAAGATACTGAATAAGTGATATTTTGTCACTCATTCAATGTTTTAGGTGGTCCCTTACCATTGGCACCCTAGGCAACCACCTAGTTTCACCTAATGGCAGTGCCAGCACTTACCTTGGCATATTTCTGTTATTTAAAAATATAATCCATAATCAGTTTGGACAGTCAGGGTTTTGCTCGGAGAAAAAGGAGCATAGTCTGAACACTGGGCGGTAGTGTGGAGAGCGGTTTGGGTGGGTCCGTGCGGACGGTAGGTTGTCTATCGAGCCTAAGGTAGGACATCTGTGTGCCTCTGTCAATCACCGCAGGCATATTTATGTCATATATAATTAAGTAATACATTACAGGAGATGCTCTTATTTATTCATTTGAAAGCTGCTTGCTTGATACAGTTTTAATTACTGAATATTACACATCTAATCGAATTTTTGACTCTATAATTAAACGTATGCAAGTTACAAAAAACTGGAAGGTAAACTAATTTATTTATTACAGCTCTTTTTAATTGTATCATCTTTGAAAGAACTCAGTTTCTGCAACATAGCTATTTAAAAAAAAACAAAAAACTTAGTATTGATTGTTATTACTTAAAATCACATTTCTCAGTCTTAAAATAGTGACCAGCTCCTCACACTGCAAGGGGGTCAGCTCTTCACTGTGTATTTCTCCTCCTCTATCCTAGTTCGTGTGACCAGTTTCATTCTCAATTCTTCACTTCCCCTCTCTTATGTCTCTGAGAACCCTGCCTCCTCCACCTATAAAACACCAGGATACTCTCCTTTCTTACTCAAATTTCAATTTAAACTATAATCCATTCCCTTGTCATTTACTGCAAACTCCTTCTAGCATTCCTCTTAATCTTCTATCCCCACTTCAATCCATCCTAAATGCTGCTACGGAACTGACCTTCTTTTCTTGACACTCTACATGTTCTGCTCCACTTCATTCCTAAATACTTTGCTTCTCCCCTTCTCCTATCTACCTCTGACATATGTCTCCCCTTATCTCACTTGAGGGTCTATTTATGGAGCAGCGCATTTTATGAAAGATACTTTTCAATCCTCATTGCATAGATGAGGATTGAAAAGTATCTCATATTTATTAAAAAATCAACGCAGAAACAGCCGTTTCGAAAAACGGCTGTTCCTGTGAAGCTTTACACTTACCTTTCACTGGCTTTTCGTTTGCGGTCCTCTGCGATGTGGTTTCCAGACTGCTTTGAATCCCTGTGTGCAAGCCCCGACCAAAAAGCGGTGGGTCATGTGACAGGGATGGATCACATGATCCCTTCACACATGCGCTGTCAAGCTCTGCTCTGAAGAGCAGCGCTGGACAGCGCAAAGTAAAACTTTTCAATTATGTTAATGTACGCAGGCTTGGCGTACATTAACATTATTGAAAAGTTAATTTCGTACATTGTTAAATAGCGTTACTGAGCACTCCCCATACACTGTTATGGGGAGTGCTCAGTAAAACCATGAGATGCAAAGCAGCAGATATCTGAGATATCTACTGTGATGCTACAATCATAAATAGCAATTTAGTGGTTAATCCCCAAAAACTGTTGTTTTTGGGAATTGAACAGGTGGGAAAGCGTTGATAAATAGGCCCCTTAATCACTCCCATCTACAGTACTTCTCTAGGTCCACTACATACTTCTGGAATTCGTTGCCACCTGTTATCAGACTCTCTCTCAGCCTCCAAAACTTTAATCTCTCTCTCTGTAACCCCACTTACTCGCAGAAGCTTACTCATCCACTTCTTTACTCATCCCTCCCTCACCATTGGGCACAAACTCCAATCTTAGTCACACTTGCTATTCAACTGTACCATGATACACATTAGATTATAAAATCTCAGGAAAGGGCCCTCTTCAACATTCTACACTCATCTCATTGCTACCTGGCATGTACTGATCTGTATGGTGTTCCTCCAATGTCCAGAGCATTGTATCACTGTAGGACTGTACAAATAAACAACACTAATATATTAATATATTAATAATCACAAAAAAATCAATGCTGCTACATGCAGATTCCTTTAAAAAATAATTTTAAAACCACACTAACTTTTTCTCATTTTATACTGCCATCTCAGATTTACAAAAATTAACTGTGACACCAAGAAAAAATAATTAGTAAGTATGTAAAATGTTACTTCAAAGCAGAGAACTACAACTCAAGCTTATTGACACAAGATAAAAGGCAGAGACAGTCTAATATACTCCTGATTATGTTAAATTGCACAACCATTTGAAAAAGGTAGATTAATTATTTAGGTCTAATAAACTTGATGGAGTATCAAAGAGCAAAGTAAGCTACATTTGTACAAATGTGCTTTCCGATAATACAGAACTGTGGGAAAACTGATTCTATTTAAAATAATTTGTTGTTGCATTCCATGCACAGTAATAATGGGCACTACAGGCATTAAATTTGTTCAAAGGAGAATCATCCTATTTGTCAGATGCAATTATGTTAAACTATCTTTGCTGCAGTAAGAGCTGCTATCAGTGTCATGCAACAAACTAATTAGCATCATCCATGGACAAAGATGAAGCTATCACCCTTATTGTTAGGTTCACTAATTGGCACCATTGTGTTATACACATAAGATCACATGACCATATGTTTTGTTGTGTAGAAGCTTTATGGGGTTTAAGAGTTCTGGAAAATACACCTTTCATCATTGTTGATTTTGAAGACTTCATTCTTCAGGATACCTTCCTCCCATATCTCCTATACACTCATCTATATTAACACGTGCATGGACCTCCACTTGCCTTAACAATCTATGCAGCTCTGTACTTGGCCAGTAAACACAGGTTGTCAAGCACTCCATTGGAAGTTTATGTATGTGGTGCTATAGAACATAAGACAAAGACATAGGCTTAATAAAGACATAGGCTTTTGGAATTTTGGAGAATGGAATAACCCCATAATCTTGCATTGCTGGCTGGATGGTTTAAATGGTTCTGACTTTTAATAAAATGAAATGTTCAGGGCCGGCGGAACATGGTAGGCCCAGAAAGTGCAGCAGGAGGGCACCTCTATTACCAGGGCACTTTGTCAGCCCACTCTGAAAAAAATATAATGTTTTCAGTGCGGGACCCTACCCCTCCAGAGGCGCTTCACTGCGTGTCTGCAAACTTTGGCTGGGGGGCACTGGGAATGCCAGCAATGGCCATGAGTATGTTACACAATTCTTTGTTTCCATTAAAACGTTTATGTATATTGAAAGCAAACTGCAGACCTTTTCAACTGTTACATTAGCACAAGCATTGCTCATGGGTGTTGACAAGTAAAAGTGGCATTCAATAGTTGTTAATAATTACTTCTCCTGCACAAGACACTCCATACTTGTCTACTGTTTCCCATCACCTCAGGGAGATTTCGGAGGGTAGGTGAAGAGTTTGGAGGGACTGGGGAGCAACAAATCACGTCATCTTGGCCTGCACCCAGGCTGCAATGACACAATCACATAATGTTGCAGCAGGGACAGGGCCAAAAAGACGCAATTTGTGGCAAGTCAAATCATGAGAGGACCCCATGAAGCCCAGTTCACTGAGAATGGTCTGCTCTCCCGGGAGTCCAGGAGACCTACCCGGAATTTGTGAGTCTCCTGGACATTCCGGGAGAGTGGGCAAGTATGAGAAACTCCTGTTACACAAGAACATTCTCACTGTTGAAACTCTAAATATTGGTTACACAAGAATGCTCCCAATGTAACTCTGCATCAAGTGCTCCTGTGAGACAAGTATTCTGAATTCCAGGTCACAGGACAACTGGAAATAATTCAAAATGTTTAAGATTTAAGACTGATATATAATATAGCAAACCTTGGCTCAATGTGCATTAAATTGGTTTTGATGGACATTTTGGGAAGAATATAGTTGAGTTTTTCAAGCGATTGATAACCTATTTACTAGTAAAAAATATCTGCACTCTTCCTGATCCTCACACATTGCCAAATAATTTCTTTCAAGCAAAGGAAATGAAAAAACTTCACAAATGAAATCTCTTATATAACCATTCTAATTTCATCTGAAAATGTGAAATCCGAACAACAGAACTAAAGAACGTTTCGGAACAATCATTTGTCTACTTGTTCCACCCACACAATTTTGTGGATGACTAAAACATACAAAGACAGTCTGAAACTTAAAAATAAATCCAGCAATCCAGCACACTATACAGATCTTAAGTGCTATGGCTTGCGTAACTCGCAATTAGTTCTCATTTACCTGTCTTTAGTTTTCAACTATAGTAGTTCATATCTAGAAATACAAAGTATGTATTGTTTTAACCTTTGACACATTGTAAACAAAAAGATTAGATTATGCGCAAATGTAAAGGAGTACTCTTTACACAGCATTCGCTTGGTTTGTCTGTTAGATATCTTTCTTCTGTGGCATAGATTGGTAAAATTCTCATATGGAGTTATTGTATAAATACGAAGTTGAAATAAAATGGCGTTAAACAGTCATTATTATATATTAATTCCTTTATTGAGCAACAAATGTTAATAAAGTTAAGCACATGATAACAAATAATATAAAATAGCAAAAAAGGAATGCCCAATTTTAGAAATATACCATAACATATTATTTAAACAAAACAATTATCACTGCTTAAACTTCAAAACAATTTACTCATACTTCATTTTCCCAAAATTGTACCACATTAATTCTCATTTCTACCAGTCTTCCAGTGCATGCATTTACATATACGTTCCATCAATTTCCATTATTTTTATTGACCTCCACTGATTATTTTCATAGGCTATATTCATCCATTCCATTTAACCCTGTGATTTCTTCAATGCACTGGCCAGAACAGGCCATCCAATCAACACTAATCTACTGTGGCTTCAACTTATGGGTGTCAGGGGGAGGGTGGGGGATATATTTGAGGGGAAGTGATTGTGTTGACCAATAGCCTCATAGTGCAGGGTGGGGGAGAGGAATCCAAGAAACAGCCATTCCTGGAATGGTCCTTGACTTTAAAGTGCTATGATAAACGGTTCAGTTACTTTTAATAGGCATGTTGTGTTACATGTATTTATATGGGTTGGAGGCTTCTATAAGGTATATGGTACCTGTGTAGTACTGGTTAATGCTCATGATATTAAGATAGATTTACATGGTTTTAAAAAGTGGACACACTGAGCTGGTTTCAGTGTGTTTTGGTTTTAGCCCTGCTCTAGTCCAGGGCCATCTTTTCTATTGGGCACGATGGGCAGCTGCCCAAGGGCCCCACGTGCAAGGGGGCCCCATAGGCATGGCTCTTAATGAGAATAAATAATCCTGCAAAAGAAAAAATCCTGCAAAAAAAACCTTCAAGGGTCACTGAGCAAGTACATCTATCTCTATCTCTATATATCTATATCTATATCTGTATCTGTATACATCTATATCTATATCTAGGGGCCCCGGTGCACTTGTTTGCCCGGGGGCCCATAATGTTGTTAAGATGGCCCTGCTCTAGTTATGTGAGAGGCAGAAACCTGTCTAATGTGGGAACAGCGCTAGATGTGACAGGGGAAATGTCATGAGATGCCGAGAGTGGAAGTTAGGTACTGAACAGAGTATTCTAACCCAACAGCACAGAGTAGTGGTTTGAGGCTCCTTTCAAACTGATGCAGGGATATTGTGGTCTCAAACACATGTATATGAAACAAATTCATACAATCAATCCAAGATAGATCTGATAATACAGTATAGTATATATCAAATATAACATTTCTAATTAATTTATAGGGAATTCTAGCTACTTCAACTCTTCTGTTTGCAGTTCCTGTCCTAGAAATGCTCTGTTATATTCCCAAATCGAGTGTAGTAAGGCAGTAATCTTATTTCAAAATAGTTTTATTTCCAGTCATAGGTCAAGTACAGTCAGATGATAATACAACTTTCATGACTATACACTTAAGTATATACAATCACCTCTAAGACTGGAAGCTTTTTTAACTTACAAAGTAGCTACCTGAGTTTACATACAATAATACAAGAAACTGTATGTAAATTATTTATGCTTATAGAAGGGGTATGTAAGGGGGTTGGGCCAGAGTCAGGGTGGGGAGGGATACCAAGTGTGAGGTATGGCTTATAAAATGGGTCAGGTCCGAGGTGGTCAAATGCTTGTAGAGCGCTATTAATTAACACACAATTTAAATAGTATAGATAAAGTTCTGAGAGTTCTTGTGGGAAATGAAGCTGTGAGGTATTACTATTAAATAGGTACCAAAGTAGCTACGTCTGGGGGTACTTATTTGTTTAAATATGCAGTGATTTTTTTTCCATAGTTGCCACATGCCAAATTTTACTGAGGAAGAGAGGTATATATGGTGCATGAGTTAGCTTCCAATGGTTGGTTATCAAACAGGGCTAAACCATCAGGGTTATACCATAATAGGGTAATGGGCGACAGGAGAAAGGCTGCTATCTAAATTTCATTTCATTGCAGTTGTGGCTTAATTTTTGAGACCAGGGGCTAGATTTACTAAGCTGCGGGTTTCGAAAAAGTGGGGATGTTGCCTATAGCAACTAATCAGATTCTAGCTGTCATTTTGTAGAATGTACTAAATAAATGAAAGCTAGAATCTGATTGGTTGCTATAGGCAACATCCCCACTTTTTCAAACCCGCAGCTTAGTAAATCTAGCCCCAGGTTTCAAGTAGTACACAATGACATAGAAGGTCTGAGATGAACAGATGCAAGTCTCTGTCTACTTTGCTTTACTCAGAATCCTTTATAAAAAAACAACAACTATTTTTTGTAATCACAGGCATGACATTCAGTGCTTACATGATAGATTTGATTGTTAGCACTGAGGAGCTCAAAATCAACTCTATACTCCCTCCCTGTACTGCCTCTATGTCAGCGGTCAGCAATCTTATACATTTTGGGGTTACACATGTGGCCGCCATCTCCTTCAAATACATCCAGTCTATGTTCACATATATGTGTTTACTAGCATTGTGCTAGTTGTCGGTAAAAACAGAGCAGTCACAGCAAGACATTGTGACAATGACTACAATCAATAGCAATGTTTTCTTTGTCATTACAAAATATAGTTACATTTTATAATTAATAGTGCTTACAAAAACCATGGCTAATATAATTTGCAATGAATTTTACTTTTTAGTTTATTTAACCTTCAATTATATACAAGTGATTGTAGATTTGGAACTCTACTATGATATTCTGACCCAACAGCACTGTGTATCTTTTCTATTACTGCTTCTGAAAACTGCAAGACAGCATCTGGATACACAGTCACATCACATGACATGTAAATACCGCTCTCATAGCAGTGAACTAGACAGTCTTGTTGCTGCTGGCTGGCATAACTGCAGTGGTTCATTAGATTTATGGCCTGACAGAGCTGATTGTTTTCTATTGCCAAAGTCTAGGTCTGCAGGTGAAGAACTGGTGGTCATATGTGGCCCCTGGGTCACCAGTTGGGCACTGGAGCACCTGAGGAAAGGATGCCTGAATACTGGCTTCCACATCTTCATATTGTCATCAACTTGGTGGCATGTGATACACATGTAGCATCTTATTCAAGGAATAAATGAACTGGAGCTTAGCACTGCTGTGAGCCATTGTATATGAATCATCAAACAACTTCTTATGAGTAGAAGAGAATCCCAATACACACACTGCACACATAATTCCCCATTCCCCAGCCGACACGTGGCTCTCTTGTTCTTACTAGTTCTGTTTACAGCAAGCTTCATATGGTTGTACATTGTTAAACACAACAAGCGTGAGCAAAGTATAAAAAAGGAGTAACTTTGCACCTGGGCAAAAACATGTTGCATCGGAGAAGGAGGTAAATTTAAAATGTGGGGACATATTTATATTTGGGATAGGACATGTCCTAGATCAACTTTAAATTTCAGTGTAAAAATAAAGCTATCAAGTATTGTGTGCAAGAGAAAAAACAATCAGCATTTTCCTTGTGTGCAAAATAATAAACTAATTTGCACTCCTTGCATTGTAACATGGTTTGTCCTGGAGAACATTTACTAATTTTTTTGCCTTACTTTCCTTAATGTCTCAGGCCTAACATGTTATATAAGCACACGGAGGAATCTGAGGATTATAAGTATTTTACAATATGATTTAATTTATGTCTCTGAATTAGAGTTTTCAGATGTGATACCTAGGAGTAAGCATGCCAGACTAATAACGGCCCTAATATAACTAATTGGCAGTGTATCAGAAACTTGAAGCATCATGGGATTGGCAATTTCTCCTTTGAACACTAACTTCAAAGACACAAACAGCTACCATATATTTTGTTTTTAGCTAGTAGCCCCCACTTCTGAAGGGTTGTCTTCTGTTATATATATCTGTGACTTTCAGAACTATAATTACCAGAGGTGCAGCTCCTATTGCACAGAAAACTCAACCAGTGACATTCCCTGCAGCAGAAAGGATTTACATAGCATATAAAAAGCATAAGCACCTGTGTACATGAAGCACACAAAGCATAATGGTTGAAGCAAACTACATCCTATAGTTATAACAATGTATAAATGCGAGGCACAGCTATGGTCATCAATAATATGGCAAACATAAACATACATATACCATATCAGTTATAGGTATAGGGGTATTGTGGCATATTTAATGATAGTTTAATGATGATAGCACATGATATATCACAGACAACAATGTCTACGTTGTTGCTGGCATGGAACTTTCAGGGCATTATCATCAGCACACAGTGGATTGAAGCAGGGGTGGAACATGACATTAGGACCCACAGCAAATATTGGGGAGTGAGGGATTCCACAAGGTAGTCAGTCCTCCTGCGGCCCCCACTCTTCTGAGCATGCACTGGATCCTGCGCAGTGAAGATATGTCTCTGGATACATCCCTGCCGAGTGTAGGGATGTATCCCCGCTCATCAGCGGGCCCCGTGGCCGCTGCAATGCCATCAACGATTGTTGATGCACTACAGTCTTTTTTTCTGGGTTTTGTTGTAAATATAATCATCAAAAATGGCAGACTGGAAGTGATAGCCGTTGTGACATAATCAATAGTGGCTGTGATGTGGTATGCCTTCATAGACTATTATAGTGCATATTAATGTGCTGTATCAAAAACATCCAAATTATATTTTGTAAAAAGTTAGAATCCAGGCTTTATCCGCTCTATTTATTTTATTATTGTAAGTATAATAAGAAAAGCAGATTGACAAATCTAGCTATACCACAATATCAGATAAAAAGTAATGTAGGTGATTTTAGATATGTGTTTATCATATATTCATTAGTAGTATAAAAATGCATGTTTAAAGATGGCATTTAATAGTAGAAGAAAGGAATCTCACTTTCCTCTGAAGGACTGCAACAAACAGGTCATACAACACAATGACTGCACGTTTGTATTCACAATTATAAAAGTCACTTGTCACAATAAATAATGTTCACACTTGAACGAAAGTAGTTTTACAGCATCCACTAAACATATTTCCATGACAAGCAGTGTGTGAAACTGAAAATAAATTAAATAATGATCAATAAGACTTATTTATTGCTATTGCATTTATGTATAGCATTAAACCATACTTGCCAACTCTCCAGGAATGTCCGAGAGACTCCAGGATTCCAGGTGGGTCTCCCGGACTCCCGAGAGAGCATGGCGGCCTCCCGCATCTGCCCACTTCCTAGTGAAGTGGGCAGAATTAGATCAAAAATGCCACGATTCCTCCCGCCCGCCCACCTCCCCCCGACAGCTCCCGGACGCCGACTGCTAGAAGTTGGTAAGTATGCATTAAACCATAGCAACCAATCAAACATTAGTTTTGATTGTCTAACTTGCACCATACTTGCCAACCTTTGAGAAGGCAATTCCGGGAGATCCCGGTCAGGGGGCGTGGTTGGAGGGCGGGAGGGGTGGGGGCGCGTTGAATCGTGTCAGGCTGGCCCCGCCCCCAGCTACAGAACCGTCATTTTGTCGCGGAGAGCGGGGCCAAAATTACACGATTCACCGCAAATCACGTCATTCTGATGAGTAAGTTCCATATGCGGGATACTTGCCCGCTCTCCTGGGAGACCTACCCGAATTTCTGGAGTCTCCCGGACATTCCAGGAGAGTTGGCAAGTATGATTTGCACTAGACAGATAAAAGCTAATTGCTTCTTGATTGCTATACTTCAGTGTAAACTCTGCACCTAAATGCAGTTGAGTCATAAGCTAAGTGTAAAACAGCAGCTCAACAGTCAGGACACAATTTGAACCTGCTGTGCACCTTGGTTTCCCTGTTACAGTGGCAGTGGAAACCAGCACTGGCTGTCTAGCAGTGAGGCTGGATGAGGAATCGTGGAGGGGGACACACTGCCTTTTTTTCTTAATTATTCATTCCCAGCTCATGCCGTCTGGCTTTTTAATATTTGCTCTCTTACAAATGTAGTCAGCAAATTTCAATTTTATCTGCAATGTAGTTTGTAGCTGTAAGGGGAGGACTAACCCAAATAAATATATAAATAACAGAATTGCACATGCCACGCTCTGTCTCTCAGTACATGAACAGCTTGGGTGTCCCCTTCACAGCTGCTCCAATTAAGCTCAGACCCACATAGCTGTGAAACGGTGTCACTACAAATAGTGCCTGTAGACATGTTGTTTACATGTCTCTCCACTCAGACAGCAATCAGAGTACAAGCTGACAGGGGGTCATACACCTTCCAGCATCTCCATAATCACACCGAAAGTTCCAACACTTCAAACATAGGGCCCTAAGTAATAACGTCTGAAGCAACGGCTGCCTGTTCAGCTGCACGTATTCCTTTGTCTATTATTATCAGCTGCTTTCAGAATATGAAGCGGGGGTTAATGTATAGACCTGTGTAGTCATGCCTTGCTTTCGAGAAATAATATTGTATTTGCTGTACTATACTTAGAAATATTGCTGTAATAGGTATTATAATTGTTTTCTTAATAGAAATAGAGTGGAACGAGGAGACGTCATTGCCCAGTTTCTGACTTACACATGCAACGACAGATTAGACGTAATATCAATTTCTAATTGACCACAGCGATATCTGATTCTTCACTGTTATACCCTAGATTGATAAATGTGGTCAATTAAAAACTGGTATTCTATCAAGTCTGTCATTGGATACCCTCCAGCATGACACATGTGGGTCAGCACTAACCTGATTTATTCATTTCATTCAACCCAAGTTACTGAAATTGTTAAAACAATGTAGAAATGGAAGCAGATCATTGTGTACCAAGAGAATCTCTCCCACATAAATAGAGACATTGAGGCTCAGAGCTGGACACAAGTCCAAAATGGAAGCATACAATGCACTTTAAGAACTGAGTGTGAAAAAAAATTGTATCTGGCCATTGTACCTCTCTACGTGTAGAGGGGAGAAACAGGGGAGGGAAGGGGCGGGTCTACACAGCCGAATACAGTAAGGACATGTTAATGCTCCTTACTACCTGTGTATAAGTGGAAGAGGATTATCTATTGTGGCTGCTTCACTCCTGCTGCTAGATCTGTGTGAGCAATTTCCCATGGCCTGACTTCAGAGCATGGAAAATTCCCTGGTTATAATAATTGCTGCACTGCCGCTTACAGCCCATTTGCAGAGGAGTCCTCGGCAGAGCTAGTAGTGTGGCTATAAGGCATTTTTATTTTGACAAGACCGGATTCTTACAAGAAGATGCCAGTGGTGCCAGGCTTACTTACATGAGGAAATAAAGGGGTTTAAAGAGGGTAGTGTGGGAGTTTATTTATTTAAATGAAATACATTTTTAATCTAGTGTGTGTGTTTTCATTTACAGTTTTTCCAGGTACACTACAGGTCCCAGCTGGACCTGGATGTCAGGGCATACTGCCACTTGTGGTTCTCTAAGTGCCAACCTACCCAGGCAGTTATAGGTACACTGGGGTAGGTAGTACTACAAATACCATCATGCCCAACAACGTAAAGGTGGCCAGAGCATGCTCGGACCTGTAATTCACCACAGATAAAATTGTTATTTAACCATTTAATTTATTAAAACACACCCACTGCCCAGCAGTGTGGGAATAGTGGTTGTGCTATTAGCATGGGGCTGGTTTGTCCTGGGGGGCAGGGGGTCTCATTTTTGTTTTGTGCAATGATTTTTTTGTCATAGAACTCACAGAACTGAGGTCCAGCACCTTTTATCAACGGAATTTCCGAGTTTTAAAAGTAACTTTTGAACATTTGATGTTTGGTCCTTGACTTGAATCGCCCTGTCGAGCGTAGCAGGTCTGCGGCAAAATTATTAAAACGGTGTACGCGGACTGCTTGTGTGTCGAATCCGATGCATGCGTACTTCGTCTGCGCTGGTTGTGATGGCACTGCTCGGCTTGTGGTGCTGCTCAGCTTGTAATTGGCACTGTGGTCGCATGCTGAGAGCTTACTGCAGGCGGTGACCGTTATGTTTTTCGTTACACAACTGACGTGTGTGTGTGTGTACAGCGAGTGTGTTGTGAGTTCCGGCACCTTTTTTCCTACAAAAAAAGCACTGGTTTTGTAAGACGGATTCCCCAAGGGAATTCAGCCCCATGCTAATAAGCCTAGGGCTGGTTTGTAGTAGAGATGGTCACTGACCCCCGTGTTTTGGTTTTGGATTCGGTTTTGGATCTGGATTACCGTCGTGTTTTGGTTTTGGTTTTGGTTTTGCAAAACCGCCATTGCGTGTTTTGGTTTTGGTTTTGGTTTTGTTTGGTTTTGTTTTGCTATTTTTTGGGAAAATCCATGTTTTTGGGCCTAAATTAACCCAATTTAGTGCTCCAACTGTTTTAGAGACAAGTAATCTAATTGTTGAGGTAATAAATCATCCAAAAAAACAGTTTAATTCTTCGTTGGTAGGCCTATTCTACACACAAAACAGATTGTCTTCCTCTCCATCTATGCATATTGGCAATGCAGCCATCGTCTTTGAATGTATATTACACCCTACACTTATAGTTAAATATGTAAAGAAATGGAAAAAGCCAGTTTGGTTTCTGTCTCTCAAGGCCCCCCTCCACTTGTATAAAATAGCAAAAAATTCAGCCATTATAGACTGTACAATATTAATTGACATGGAGAAAGCCAGTTTGGTTTCTGTCTCTCTAGGCCCCCCTCCACTTGTATAAAATACTAAAAAATTCAGCCATTATAGACTGTACAATATTAATTGACATGGAGAAAGACAGTTTGGGGTCACTCTGTCTCTCTAGGCCCCCCTCCACTTGTATAAAATACCAAAAAATTCAGCCATTATAGACTGTACAATATTAATTGACATGGAGAAAGACAGTTTGGTTTCTGTCTCTCTAGGCCCCCCTCCACTTGTATAAAATACTAAAAAATTCAGCCATTATAGACTGTACAATATTAATTGACATGGAGAAAGACAGTTTGGGGTCACTCTGTCTCTCTAGGCCCCCCTCCACTTGTATAAAATACCCAAAAATTCAGCCATTATAGACTGTACAATATTAATTGACATGGAGAAAGCCAGTTTGGTTTCTGTCTCTCTAGGCCCCCCTCCACTTGTATAAAATACTAAAAAATTCAGCCATTATAGACTGTACAATATTAATTGACATGGAGAAAGACAGTTTGGGGTCACTCTGTCTCTCTAGGCCCCCCTCCACTTGTATAAAATACCAAAAAATTCAGCCATTATAGACTGTACAATATTAATTGACATGGAGAAAGCCAGTTTGGTTTCTGTCTCTCTAGGCCCCCCTCCACTTGTATAAAATACTAAAAAATTCAGCCATTATAGACTGTACAATATTAATTGACATGGAGAAAGACAGTTTGGGGTCACTCTGTCTCTCTAGGCCCCCCTCCACTTGTATAAAATACCAAAAAATTCAGCCATTATAGACTGTACAATATTAATTGACATGGAGAAAGCCAGTTTGGTTTCTGTCTCTCTAGGCCCCCCTCCACTTGTATAAAATACTAAAAAATTCAGCCATTATAGACTGTACAATATTAATTGACATGGAGAAAGACAGTTTGGGGTCACTCTGTCTCTCTAGGCCCCCCTCCACTTGTATAAAATACCAAAAAATTCAGCCATTATAGACTGTACAATATTAATTGACATGGAGAAAGCCAGTTTGGTTTCTGTCTCTCTAGGCCCCCCTCCACTTGTATAAAATACTAAAAAATTCAGCCATTATAGACTGTACAATATTATGAAAAATGGACAAAGCCAGTTTAGGGTCACTCTGTCTATGACACCCTACCCTTAAGGATAAATTGCCCTAACAGCAGCCTTTCAAGATGGTATGTGATATGGAAATGCCACAAGTCCCTTTCCTCTTTGGGGGTAGATTGCACCCTACACTTACATAGAAAGTTTTAAAAAGATGTTATCGGCATCATCTTCAGCTTCATCCTCACCCTCATCAGTGCGTACGTCATCATCACAGACTATCAATTCATCGCCGCTTGAATCCGCCATTAGAGAACAGTCAGTGCTTGGATGTCTTGGATGGTGAAGGCCTTCCTCGTGGAAGATGTAGTTCATTTTTATAAACATCATTTTCTCCACATTTTTGGGAAGTAACCTTCTACGGCGATCACTGACTAAGTTCCCTGCTGTGCTGAACACTCGTTCAGAGTACACACTGGAGGGTGGGCAGCTTAGGTATTGCAAAGCAAGTTTGTACATGGGTTTCCAAATGGCCTGCTTTTCTTCCCAGTAAGGAAAGGGACTGTCTGACATTTCCATATCAACTACCTCTTGAAAGTAATCCTCCACCATCCTTTGCATGTTTATACTCATATTGGATGGACTTATGGGCAAAGTGACACATTTTTTTGAAAAATCCTTCAAACCAGCCCAGATGTTAAATTGTTCTCGTCTGCCCCCTGTGTCTTCCCTGCTTCTTTTTTGGAAATTTAATTTTTTACGAGCAACAGCTTGAGAAAGTGAAGGAGGACACGTCGTCAAGCCGAGGCCCAGTTCAGCGGCCAACTTGCTGAGCAATAGCTCCTTGCAAAAGTTCACATCTCGCTCATTTACAAGTAAAGACTCAATGTAGGTTTTAAACCTTGGATCAAGCACAGTGGCCAAAACGTACTGATCCGAGTTCAAGATCTTAATAACTCGAGGATCATTGTGAAGCGAATTAAGTACTTGATCGACAAGGCCAACATACTTTGCTGAATTGCTTGCTTTCAGCTCCTCCTTCATTTTCTCAAGCTGCTTTTCCAATAGTCTAATTAAAGGAATGACTTGGCTCAAACTAGCAGAGTCTGCACTGACCTCACATGTCACAACTTCAAATGGTTTCAGCACCTTGCACAGCACTGAAAGGATTCCCCACTGTGCAAGAGTGAAATACATCCCCCCTCCTTTCCCAATGTCATGACTTGTGCAATATGCTTGGATGGCTTTGCGCTGTTCCTCCATCCTCTGAAGCATGTACAGGGTGGAATTCCACCGAGTTACCACCTCTTGCTTAAGTTGGTGGCAGGGCAAGTTAAACTGCTCTTGGAGCTGCTGTAATCTCCTACATGCTGTGGCTGAATGCCTGAAATGGCCTGAAATTTTACGGGCCACCGAAAGCATCTCCTGCACCTCACGGTTATTTCGTAGGAAGCTCTGCACCACCAAGTTGATGGTGTGAGCAAAACAGGGAATATGTTGGAAATCACCCAGCTGTAATGCTCGCACTATATTGTTGGCGTTATCTGAAATGACATACCCTGGGGAGAGTCCGAGTGGTATAAGCCATGCATCAATCACATCTCTCAGTTTGCGTAACAAATTGTCAGCCGTATGCCTGTTAGTGAAGCCGGTGATACAAAGAGTGGCCTGCCTGTGACAAATGTTACGTAGTGGTGTACATGCTGCTGCTGTTCCTGCTGGTGAAGGTGAATGACCAACCCAGTGGGCTGTCACAGTCATATAGTCTTTGGTTTGGCCACTTCCACTTGTCCACATATCTGTGGTTAAGTGAACAGTGGGCAGAATGGCATTTTTCAGCGCAATCTCTACATTTTTACACACTTTTTGGTATAGTTGTGGAATAGCTTTACGGGAGAAATGGTGTCGCGATGGAATTCTGTAACGCGGACACAAAACCTCAATTAACTGTGAAAAACCAGCTGCGTTTATTGTGGAGATTGGACGCAGATCTAACACTAACATTGCAGCCATGGCGTCTGTGATTCGCTTGGCGACTGGGTGACTGCTGTCATATTTGCTTCCCCTCGCAAATGATTGTTTCACAGTTAATTGCTGAAATGTAGGACTGCTCATTTTATTCACCTGCCTCTGGGATGACGATTCACCCCCAGCAGCAGCAACAGCAGCAGCAGGACTAACGCTTTCTTCAGAGGAATCAATAATAGTGCCGGAGTCATCCAGCCTTAAGTGGGATGCCGGGCTAACTCCGAGCGCTACTGAGGATATTGATGAGGATGGTGTGGTGGGTGTATTTTGTAGCCGTCGGTATGTCGGTGAGCGGAGGGTCTTAGCTGATGAGGGAGTGCTTGTATTCTTTTGGGAAGAACTTTCAGCTTTTCCCAACACTTTGCCATGAACTCTCGTTAAATGGCGTAACATAGACGAGGTTCCAAGATGGTTAAGGTCCCTCCCTCGACTGACTGTGGCTTCACATACACTACAAATGGCTATACAATTGTTGTCTGGATTTGGGTAGAAATAATTCCACACATAAGAAGTGGATTTTTTTGTTTTATGCCCAGGCATGACAATGGCCTTTTTCTTGTCACGTGCCAGAACTGCTGCCACTGGTGCAGGACTTACACAAACAACCTCATCCTCATCAACATCCTCATTAGCGCCCTCGTCGCCTACACAAATCTCCCCCTCATCCTCTTCTAATTCCAAAGTGGCATCCTCAATTTGGGTATCACCGGCTACACTCGGGCTATTAAGGCACACATCAGCAGAATGCTCACGATTAGACATCCCACTGTTGGATGGAATCTCCACAGGGATTGTTGTCATTTGTGAATCAGAGCAAATATTCTCCTGTAATGCCTCACTGGTATCTTGCAGCTCAGCTTTGACGCGTAACAGTAGTTGTGCACCAATTGTAGCCTGGGTAACTTTTTGGGATCTGCCACTAATAGCCAAAGGTGAAGGCCTCATTCTCTCTTTGCCACTGCGTGTGTAGAATGGCATGCTTGCAATTATTTTTTTATCGTCACTTAACTTTTGCTCAGTTACACTTCTTTTTCGCTTCAATACAGTAAATTTTTTTTTGGTTTTTGTTTTTTGCACTAATTTGAAAACACTCTGTTGTTTGACATCGCCTTGGCCAGATGACGTACTGGGAACACTAACATCAGGACTGGTGACAGAACCTGGTTGCTCATTTAGATCATATGTGGACTGCTTTGAATCCATTCTGAGCGCAAACCACTGAGGAGTGCTAAAAATTATTGAGTAGATACTGCTGACAGATATGACTTTTGACAGCCAGAAATATTAATGCACAATTAGGGAGGACACCCCAAAAACACTGAGGAGTGCTAAAAATTATTGAGTAGATACTGCTGACAGATATGACTTTTGACAGCCAGAAATATTAATGCACAATTAGGGAGGACACCCCAAAAACACTGAGGTGTGCTACAAATTATTTAGTAGATACTGCTGACAGATATGACTTTTGACAGCCAGAAATATTAATGCACAATTAGGGAGGACACCCCAAAAACACTGAGGAGTGCTAAAAATTATTGAGTAGATACTGCTGACAGATATGACTTTTGAAGGCCAGAAATATTAATGCACAATTAGGGAGGACACCCCAAAAACACTGAGGAGTGCTAAAAATTATTGAGTAGATACTGCTGACAGATATGACTTTTGACAGCCAGAAATATTAATGCACAATTAGGGAGGACACCCCAAAAACACTGAGGAGTGCTAAAAATTATTGAGTAGATACTGCTGACAGATATGACTTTTGACAGCCAGAAATATTAATGCACAATTAGGGAGGACACCCCAAAAACACTGAGGAGTGCTAAAAATTATTGAGTAGATACTGCTGACAGATATGACTTTTGACAGCCAGAAATATTAATGCACAATTAGGGAGGACACCCCAAAAACACTGAGGAGTGCTAAAAATTATTGAGTAGATACTGCTGACAGATATGACTTTTGACAGCCAGAAATATTAATGCACAATTAGGGAGGACACCCCAAAAACACTGAGGAGTGCTAAAAATTATTGAGTAGATACTGCTGACAGATATGACTTTTGACAGCCAGAAATATTAATGCACAATTAGGGAGGACACCCCAAAAACACTGAGGTGTGCTACAAATTATTTAGTAGATACTGCTGACAGATATGACTTTTGACAGCCAGAAATATTAATGCACAATTAGGGAGGACACCCCAAAAACACTGAGGAGTGCTAAAAATTATTGAGTAGATACTGCTGACAGATATGACTTTTGACAGCCAGAAATATTAATGCACAATTAGGGAGGACACCCCAAAAACACTGAGGAGTGCTAAAAATTATTGAGTAGATACTGCTGACAGATATGACTTTTGACAGCCAGAAATATTAATGCACAATTAGGGAGGACACCCCAAAAACACTGAGGAGTGCTAAAAATTATTGAGTAGATACTGCTGACAGATATGACTTTTGACAGCCAGAAATATTAATGCACAATTAGGGAGGACACCCCAAAAACACTGAGGAGTGCTAAAAATTATTGAGTAGATACTGCTGACAGATATGACTTTTGACAGCCAGAAATATTAATGCACAATTAGGGAGGACACCCCAAAAACACTGAGGAGTGCTAAAAATTATTGAGTAGATACTGCTGACAGATATGACTTTTGACAGCCAGAAATATTAATGCACAATTAGGGAGGACACCCCAAAAACACTGAGGTGTGCTACAAATTATTTAGTAGATACTGCTGACAGATATGACTTTTGACAGCCAGAAATATTAATGCACAATTATGGGGGACACCCCAAAAGCGCTGGGGAGTGCCAAATATGAAGAAAAAATAATAAACCTCTATCCTCCTCTCTGCACTAGCGATTTTGGTTAGAGCAATTGCAAGAACAATATGGTATTCTCTGTCCCTGCTCTAATTAGCCTATGACTACACCCTGCTCTCTCCCTCTGTCAAATGGCGATGGATTGCTGTGGAGGCGTGTATTTATAAAGTTGAAGTATCGCGAGAACCGAGTCCCGAGATCCGACGACGTCACAATGACGTTCGGCCTCGATTTGGATTCGGAATGGGCGGGAGAGTACCGAGCTGCTCAGCTCGGTACTCGGATACCCAAAGTTCGGGTGGGTTCGGTTCTCGGAGAACCGGACCCGCCCATCTCTAGTTTGTAGTACTGCAGGACGACCCCATACTGTAGGTTTCCCTGCTATAGTGCCACCAGCCCTGGCTGACATTGCCTAGTGCTGGTATATGGAATTATGGGAGGACCCCAATATTTTTGTCCCCCTGATTTTGCTGATTCCAGCCTAGGCTGGCATCACTAGAGATGGCTTGACTTTTTCTGTGTAGGGTGACACATTTTGCTTTTACTATTTTTATTTTTTTGGGTTAAGGGTCTATCGCGTAAGATAAAACTTATTGGAAGCTTTTAACACATTTTAGGTTTTAATTGCATCTTGCTGAAATGAACGCAGTTTGCATACAATGCAAAATCGCACGTACTATGCTAATAAAATTATGTTAATTTAAAGGATGTCATTTACTCCTACACTTCTGGTGTAAATTATATCTGACTTTACATGTAGCACATTGTTTGGACACTCAGTACAAAATCTAACTGCAATAAAAAAATTGGTGTCTGTCCTATGCCAGCATGGTGCAATTTATGAGACTTTTATAATATCTGTGGCAGTGTGTCCTAGACATTCAGTGAACTTCACATTGATATTGTTTTAGCAGGAAAAGAACATGTTAAAAAGATTGCTTCTCGGCCTTTTGGCTAAGATCAAGTGCAGGTGTGGCAGAGTTGTACTTGGTCCTCTAACCAGAGGCCGGTTGAGCCTCATTGATAGCCCAGGACTAATGTGCCCCCGGAGTGGCGATCCGGGGGGTGCCAAAAAAATCACAGGTCAGGAGCACCTTAAAACAGGTATGTGGCACTGAGCACATTATGACCACTGTCATTATACGAACCGCCTCTATTCTTTGCCCCGGCCTTTTGGCTCGGCGAGAAAAGTTTTATAATAGCCCAGTCATGAGGCTGGGGCCGTAACCACTCGGCACTTTTTATTTTTCAATTTATTACACCTTTTGTTCGTCACTTTCACTTTTAAGTTGTTTTGCTTCATGGATTTTTGGGCTGCGGGTAGGCCCTTTATGGCCTTGCGTCCCAGAAGATCTAAGGGGCTGTGTGGCCCTTAGGTTCCGCCCCCCCTGAACCCCATCATTGGGCCAGTTGTCGAGCCCTGGGTGAAGCCTTGGTGAATCCCAGGGGCTAAAGGGGCTCCCCTAGCCTTGCAGCGAATGGGGTCTGAAGACCCTTGTCCCCTAAGGGTCCTTTTGGATCCAGGGGTCGGGGACTAGGGCCTTTTCTTTTTAGAGGAGGGTCATGTACCGCACCCTTGTGCATGTTTTTAAGTTTTTACACTTTTTTCGAGCACTAGGGTATGAAAGCACTGTTCCTTTCAATAAAAAAAAATAAAACAAAATGTTAAAAAGATTGCAACATATATTTGAAATCTCTATGAGGGCACAAATACCTGCTGATGGACATAATGCAGTATTTAATGGAATCTCTGATATTCAACAATGCTGATCAAAGTTCTACATCAACCTAAAAAATGAAATGAGCAATAACAACTATAAAACACATTATAAATCAATAACAAAGTTAAAGGAGTTTTCCACTTTAAATTAGGTGGTTCAAGTACATTGCGTATTCTACCGAATAGTATGCTCAATTCATCAAGTCTCTGCACTTTGAGTTACAGGGGAATTATAAAGCATTGCAGAGCATTGTATGCGCTATATAAATAAATGTCGTTAATATATAATAATAATAATTCTGCAGACTAGTATGGCATAATCATCTCTGAGCACTTAAGGGCTAGAAATAACTAGCTCTCGATTGGGTGGCCAAAGCCTCTTCAAACAAGATCTGGTTATGCTTTCTAACCCTGCATATGCTCTGGCACTCAGAAATGATTACGGAGGCTGATCAGCAACGACCCAAGTAACTAAGTTCTAGGACCCTACTGAAATGAATAAATAGTAGAAGTCCAAAGGGAGGAATCCCGTAAACCAATATAGTGAAATCCTGGCAGTGTTGTATGTGACATAAGAGGTGCCAGCTAGTATATTGAGCACCTCTGGTGCTGTCATAGGTGGGATAATGGCTGCATGTGGGGCCGCAGTCTGATCTGCGCGCCTGATTCATTAAGGATCTTAACTTGAGAAACTTCTTATTTCAGTCTCCTGGACAAAACCATGTTACAAAGCAAGGGGTGCAAAGTAGTATTCTGTTTTGCACATAAGTTAAATACTGACTGTTTTTTCATGTAGCACACAAATACTTGATAGCTTATTTGTACACTGAAATTTAAAGTTGATATTTGTGTGCTACATGAAAAAACAGTCAATATTTAACTTGTGTGCAAAACAGAATACTAATTTGCACCCCTTGCATTGTAACATGGTTTTGTCCAGGAGACTGAAATAAGAAGTTTCTCAAGTTAAGACCATACTTACCAACTTTCTGTTGGTGAAATCCGGGAGCCTGCAGAGGAGGTGGGCGTGACGGGGGGGGGGGGCTCCAAGTGACGTCATTTTGGACCTGCCCCCATGACGTGATGACGCAAAATGCGTCATTTGACAGCGGGGGGCGGGGCCAAACGCCGCGATTCACCGGGAATCGCGGCGTTTGGGACTTAATTCTGCCCACTTCACTAGGAAGTGGGCAGAATTATCCAGATGCGGGGGATTGCCACACTCGCCCGGGAGCCCGGGAGACTCTCGCAAAATGCGGGAGTCTCCCGGATATTTCGGGAGAGTTGGCAAGTCTGGTTAAGACCCTTAATGAATCAGGCCCCTCATTCTTATTTGTCACATTTTGTGAACGTTGCAACCCTTGTTGTTATGTCACCGACTCTCTTAGCTAGTACATTAATAATAATAGTAAAAGATGTATAAAGCAAAGATATAATACACATAAAAAAATGAAAAAGAATATAACATATATTCCCAGTTATGATACTATATTTATTATCTAAATTGACTTTCATGGCTACACATACTATGAATATTGCGTACTGGTACATACGAATTAGGATCATTTGCAATACTTCCTCATGTCCAGACTGCCAAAATAAACTTCCTGGCAGCCTGGTTAAATCATGTAATGACAGACTGTAAACCAACATGATTAGTGAACTGCCTTTTATTTTTATGGAGTACTATTCAGTAAAGCACTTGTTATAATAGCAGACCAGTCATCACAGCCTAGTCATGACATGTTTTTAAAACACTCATACAGTAATACAACTTAGCTTAAGAAGATTTGTGTTTGTTTTAACTTCATTATATTGTTAACTGTCTACTTCTATTTACTACAATTAGTACTAAAACCAATCTCAATCTGGACCATCATGACTTTGAGTACCATAGGCTTATTTATATATATGATACACATTTCCATGCAAATATTGACATTTTATCAGTGCTAAGAGAACAGTTGTGATTGAAACCATTCCATATAAGGTGCATTTGACGATGATCAGTTCCTTTTTCTCCGCAAATCTCTAATTTGTGTGTTTCCAGTTTTGAAGTGGGTGTGGTTAGAACGATTTGTAGCCAATCAGAATGTCATAACATCCCCAGTAGTATTGACTAAGGCTGGGTACACACTGGAGCATTTTCGTCCAAAAATCGTGCAAATCAGCCGACATACGACCGTTCGGACGGAAGTTATTGTGTATAGTGACACAATGGTCGAAAGTCGTTCCAAAGTGTCGATTGTCGGCTCTTTTGGTTGGTTGTACTGTTTAATATTTTCCGACCGATCAATCATGTAGTGTGTATGCACTCATGCTCACAATCTCCATAGAGTTTACAGAGTCGGGCTCTTTTCAGCCGATGCTAGCAATGAATGTCCTGGTAAATAAATGTAGAAAGTGCTGTAGAAGGAATAATTAATTTGCTCATTCTAAGACAGAATGTTTCATTTCAGAGTCACAAAAGCTAACAAAATTCATTAGGACATGTGGATAGATATAACAAGGCATTTTAATCTGTGTGACAATGTGACAAGAATGAATCAATTAATATTGTGCTGTCATTCTCTGAAGACTAGAGGACCAGATGAAAGACCAAATGAATCGCCAGACTGATTGGACCTTCAAGTCGTAGGTACAATTGTTTGAGATAACACATTGGTCAGAAAATTCTTCAGGGTGTACCCAGCCTAATTCAATTGAGTGTTCTGACCTCTACACTCATGAGATTGTGCTAGTGAGGACAGGGCTGCATGTGAGGAACTAGCTAAACACAATGATGTACCATTCCTATACATTCTTGATAGTTACATGACGCCTGGGAAACAAGCATCAGTTTTCCACTGCTGTGGTCATTTCATTTACATAAATAAGTAAAAGTTAAAGAATATTTTTTACTGCCAATTAATCTGAAACCCGGCAGTGATAATTTTCAATTAGTGTCTTATTTTTTCCTAGATGAGACCAATGTTGCTGACATAACGGAAACTAATCTTGCAAGCTCTCTTCTAATCTGGAATTAATGAGGGAATACACGATGCAGCAAACTTCATGCACTCCATTATGTGACATTAAAGAATACAGTGTGATTGCCTGTAGTACACTCCAATATCTTTGATGTGTGGGAATCCAGACCATGAGATTGATAAGGGGAAGGGAAAGAGAATGCCATTTAAATTGGTATGTATCTATTCTTCCGACCTACTCTGACAAATTCTTAAAGCCTTCACTGGAATTAACTTTGTCATCTGAAGAAACAAGACCATAATATTTGTGAATTACCTAAAGCACATCTGCCATTATTAATTCCTATTTTCTGATTCAAGACTATATCATCATCACCATTTATTTATATAGCGCCACTAATTCCGCAGCGCTGTACAGAGAACTCACTTACATCAGTCCCTGCCCTGTTTTTGGAGTACTAATAAGGCCATGGTCGGGAATTGAACTCATGACCCCAGTGCTGTAAAACAGAAGTGCTAACCACTACGCTACCATGCTACATAAAAACTGACATCTACTGTTAGATAAGGCTATCTAATGTGGGCAACACAGTGGCTAGCATTGCTGCCTCACAGCACTGAGGTCATGGGTTTGATTCCAACCAAGACCCAATCTGTGTGGAGTTTGTGTATTCAAAGCTCTTTTAAAGATTAAGGTCACTTTGTCTAAGGCACATTTGGATGCTTCCCAGAAGGATACATTAAGTAAAATTAACTGTATTCAAGAACTTTTCATTATAACATACATTTCTTAAGATATATTATGTTTTTTTCCATGGTATTTATGGATTATTTTGTTAAGAGATCATATGTTTAATCGTAAAAGGTGACACAGTGGTTAGCATTGCTGTTTGCGTGGGTTTCCTCCGAGTGTGTATTTATGTTTGTGGCAGGGAATGTAGACTGTAAACTCAAATTGGGCAGTGAATGATTCCATATTCTCTGCATTGTGCTGTGTAATATGATTGGCGCTATATTGTCTATATAAATGATAATAATATTTATTCAAAGTTGTCAAGGCAGGACACCCATAAGGTTGACCTGAGTTGGTCAAGCCATGATGTTCTCCCCATACTGCTTTTTACTAATTAAGGTAAAAGAGTTGAAGGAACCTATCCCAATTTAACCAGTTAATTTTGATTCATAAGAAGTCATACTTGCCCACTCTCGAAGGAATGTCCGAGAGACTCCTGAATTCCGGCTAGGTCTCTTGGACTCCCAGGAGACCGGCCATTCTCCCACTTCCTAGTGAAGAGGGCAGGATGGGAGCCTCCATGATGTGATTTGCAGGAAATTGCTTCATATTTTCCACCCCCCGTGGGAAGCTAAATTGGGATCTCCCAAAGGGAAGATGTAAAAAGTTAGATTGATATAAATTATAGAGGAATAAGTATTGTGAGTCTGAGGGGTTTCCTATAGATTGTAAGCTTGTGAGCAGGGCCCTCTTACCTCTGCCTGTTTGGTTATACCCACTCTCGTTTTTATAAGAGTATTTGTTCCCAACTACAGAGTTTGTTGGCGTTCGCTAAATAAATGTTATTGATTACAATAACAACAACAACAACAACAACAACAACAATAATAATAATAATAATAATAATAAAAAACGTCTGCATGTTTTATAAATATATTGTAACTCTTCAGTTTTGAATGCTGAAGTGTGTACATAAGTGTACAATATAACTTATTTGTTGGTGTCAGTGAGAACATTGCTGTGTGATGTGTGCACACTCCAACACACCTGTGGAGGGGAAGTGGCACACATTGATTATGATATGTATATTAACGAGCACAACGGCAACCAGGTGGCCAGTGTACAGTATTGGGGGAGAAAGGAAGGTTGCCCAGCTCTCAGTACGACACACAAAAGGCCACTTAACATTTATCTTAACAGTACACTATACCATCTATATACCAGTTTCAGCATTTGCAGTATTTACTTTTATCAGTCACAAGAGGATAAGAGGAAATTGTGTTTACTATAGCAAACACTTTCATAGCATTTATAATATCCTTTGTCACAGGCTGGCATAATAACAAGATTAGTTCAGCTGTACATTAAATCAAAAAGGGGATAATCTTTTTTCGCAATCAAACATCACCCCCCACCCCTGGAAAATACATTGTTCCCTATGACATAAGATTGTAGAACTCCTTGTATAGCAGACAGGCTTACAAAAAGAGATTAAACTTTATCATTTTGAAAATCACTAAGAAGAAAAAAGTACTCAATAGCATTTTGCTGATTATACTGTGTCAGTGAGATTCTTCAGCAATTACAATTGTCATTTCAGAAACTGTAAAATGAACTCTATCTACATAGTAACAACATTTATTTAACTCCTCAAACATTGCCATTGCTAGCTGTGTACTTAGCTATGAATACTTCAGAGTAAATGTGGGGAGTGATTGGCTCTCAATTAGGTCACAGGCAGCAAAGAAAAATACCAATTACTTTTCATAGCCTACCTGCATTATGGTATTGCCTCCCTGAACTGACATTCAAGAACCTTGAGGATTAATTACTAGTAATGAGTTCTGCAATGCATGGTTAAACCTAACTCCTGTTTGCAAAAATGAGTTTGACCTTTTCTGCACGACAGGTTATGGGATTTCTTCTCAGGGGCTATTGGCAGTGCCTGTTTCCAACTCCCAGTGTGACACCTCTACACAGTAAAAGCTTCAGCTCTATAATCCAGCTATATAATATCATACTGCTTTATGCAGTCATGTTTACCTCATACTTGCCAACTCTCCCGGAATGTCCGGGAGACTCCCGCATTTTGCGAGAGTCTCCCGGACTCTCGGGTGAGTGTGGCAATCTCCCGCATCTGGATATTTTCCTAGTGAAGTGGGCAGAATTAAATCCCAAACGCCTCGATGAATCGCGGCATTTGGCCCCGCCCCCGCTGTCAAATGACGCGTTTTGCGTCATCACGTTATGGGGCGGGTCCAAAATGACGCGCATTTTGGAGCCCCGCCCCCTGTTGCGCCCACCTCCTCCGCAGGCTCCCGGATTTGAAGAACAGAAGGTTGGTAAGTATGGTTTACCTGTGAGTATGCACACATAAAGGCATTATTGGACCTCTGGTTCACACACACCCTCTACGCCACCATGTTATGGTGGCAAGAAACATTGCAGTGCTGGTTTTGTATTACTGAAGCATCACAGCCCCTAGAAAAATGGCTGCATGTGGCAGCCCCTGTGACTCCAGCAAGATGGAGGGCAGCAGAGTATAACTTTTGCCATAGCTGCCAGTGCAGCTGTAAATAAAACAGTATCAAAACCTGTATTTAATTATTTGTCTTTATCTGGTAACATAATATGATTGTAATGTTAATTGGAAAGCAGTTAGAAAATATACACTTAGTGGCCCATCAGAACACATACAGAAAACAATGCTGCTGCTGGCAGGATTGCTATTCATCAATAACTGAACTTGTGCAAACTAAAAGAGTCTCCAATAACTGTCAGTTGGAAAAATACAAGGGGGTATATTTACTAAACTGAGGGTTCGAGAAAGTGGAGATGTTGCCTATAGCAACCAATCAGATTCTAGTTATCATTTATTTAGTACATTCTACAAAATGACAGTTAGAATCTGATTGGTTGCTATAGGCAATATCTTTTTAAATACAGCAAAAATACAAATGCGCTCAAAAGACAGGTTAGGTGACACACCTGCAGCAGCAGAGGAACCAAGGTATCCCTCCTTGTAAAACAATATAAACAAATAAGTACCAACTGTGCTCGCAAGGTGATAATGGAGCAGAATAGGAAGAAAATTCAACCCAATATTGAATAGTATAGAAACATGTAACAATAATACTAATACCAATCTACATGTAGTTGGTTGCAAAAATCCCTAATGCATACAGTCACATAAATATCAGGTCTCTATACAGTACTGACAAAAATGGGAAAAATAATGATGAACTGTACATCAATGAAGGGTTAATCCGGACAGCCTAGATGTATCCACATGAGTCAGGATAACCTCAAATAGAAGAAAGAGGAAGAGGGGACAAGTAGAGGAAAGAGTAGATAGAGGGAGAGGGGGAGGGAGAGAAGGGGTATGTGTTAGTATAAACGTGTATACAGTACAATATTAAACAACAAGGAGGCAATCTAAAATCTAGGCAGTACAAATAGTGAAGCTGAGACTAACATAAAAATGATGGAACCGGTTTAATGAATAGTACTATTGGCCACAACAAAGACGGCCCTATATAATAAAAACAGTTGCCGGTAAAACAATAAATACATTTTTTGTTAAATTATACACTGATACACCATCTGAAGCTATTATATGGTTAACTGTTGTTCAATATCTTTTTAAAACCCACAGTTTAGTAAATATACCCCTAGGTATCAATAGAGCAAAACAGTTAAGCAGTTGAAATATATTTAAACTAGTAGGGTCACCCAGCGTTGTGCGGGTCTGATTTGTAATGTGTAACAGTTTGTATACATTAATGCTATTTCAGAAAATAGGATATGTTGCTTTGTCACGTTGTCGTTATGTTGTGTTGTCGTGATGTTTCCTTACAGCAGTCAAACAATTGTTTACAACCCAAAAATTATGTTTTTAATATCTGTTGCTCTGTTGCGTTGTCACTATGTGGTCTAACAGATTACTTTTTCATACTAAATAACTATGTAAGATTTGTCAGTTTTACATTGAGCGCTGTGGAAGATATTCGCCAAAAAACAAACAAACTTCATATATATATATA
This sequence comes from Mixophyes fleayi, assembly GCF_038048845.1. Classification (NCBI taxonomy): domain Eukaryota; kingdom Metazoa; phylum Chordata; class Amphibia; order Anura; family Limnodynastidae; genus Mixophyes; species Mixophyes fleayi. Next base: position 152,941,474 of record NC_134403.1, on the reverse strand, counting down.
TTTAAGAAAATAATGTTTCTTTAAGTATATCCTTCTATAGTCAGATAGCCTTCATGCAAGAACTGGACAGCTGGCTTCAGTAAATTCCCATCAGTGTTATATATGCACATGAAGCATGTTACGCATACTTACTGACCTCCCCAAAGGGAGCTCCCGGAATTTCCGGAGTAAGTATATTATCAGTTCACTCTTATTAAATTGTCTTTGAAATAAACAAAGGGTGAGGACACGGCCCCCTGTGGTGTGTCTTGTACTTCTGAGAACTGCCCAGTGCATTGGATCACAACATAGTAAGCAGGGACATACCTCCCAACATCCTAAGAGATGAGACAAATAGGGACAGTGGGGAGGTATGCTAAACCTGCAGGATTTGAAATAGCATTGATGACTTCATTCTCCACTTCTAGTCCTCTATGAGATCCATTAGACACTGTCGTAATGATGTGGGAGGAGCTTCAAGTGTCTACAATGTAGTAGGGAGGTAATGCATTGCTTTTTAACAGAGCTGCAATGCAATGTCGGGTAAGCAATGAACAATGTGTTTTAACTTCATACTTATCTAAACATTTCAGTTATGGGGTTATTTAAATTTACCAATACCCATGACACTCAAGAGAGTCTGTTTGTGGTTGTTAGCTACCTGCTGCCATGTTAGCAAGTGGTAAATTCCACTCTTCAAAACAACAAGACAGTGTCATTGCTCTTGTCAAATGTGGTGGGCTTGCCATTTGTCCAAAAAAATCCACTTTGTATAAAACAATGAAGCTGTATATTTGACTCAGACAAAGCTTCCTGTCTGAACCACTTATCTGACTCTTGACCATATTTGAAATGCAATTGTATTGTATTGTTCTCTATGCCTCTCCACTTATAAACTGACTCAAGTCATCCTCCCACACACCTTGTTTTCTTCAAAAGGAATTAGGTTGAGATCTCACTCCTAAACGATTGAGCTGCATGTACAGATTCTGTAAGTGAAAAAAATGCCTTCAGTGTTATTCTGGTGTGGCGTGAAAAGGCTGCGATCTGTGGTCTGCTCACCAATTGGCAATTTCTCTATGTGTGCCTGTGACTACAGTGAATGTGATCTGTGCTTGGTATGCATTACTTCTTCACACTGTTTCCATAGTAACCAAGCACTCATCTTCAGGTGAGAGTGACAAAACATACACTAGAGGCAATGTAAATCAGTTCTGCATGTTTTAGTAATCAGAAAGCACAAAACCATATTTACTTAAAAGCTTCCCTGATGTCTAATATATACAGGGTAGCAGATGTCAAGTGAAGGTATTTTTTTTCTCCCCGTTTGGGTCTCTCTACATTGGAAAGCATTTTTGAACCAGCCTTTTTGAAAATAAGTGAAAAGACCTCTGCCTGATCTCAGAGACGGTTAGGACAGCCATTGTTTTTTAAGAAGGGAAGGAAAAGATGTACATCTTGGCTGCAATGTGTGATTAGGTGCTACTTACATCATTCTAGCAGTCACACACACTAAACACAAAGAAGTACACCAAGTATGAATGAAGTTGTATTAACATACATTATTAATTTATCTTTTAAATGTCTCCTATTAATGGCAGGTGCACAAAATGATAAACCACTGAAGCAGTCCATAAAGTGACTTGGATGAAAGGGCCTCACTATTTTCTTGACTTAACAGGCTGGGCACATCATATTTTATTAATTAAATGACATTTTATTAGTAGAAAAACAAAGAGGGCACAAAAGGGCACTTTTCAGGGCTATTCCTAGGGAAGTGTAAGAAGGGGAAATAGCACTGGTAGGATCACCAGGTTCTCTGTATCATATATTATATTATAAATGATAAATATTGTTGTTAGATATATTACTTGTATGTTTGTGTTAATCATTACTGTGCATTAACTACCACTAATATATTATAAATGTTAAAATAAATAAACAATCCTACACCATTGGTATGCACTGACAGAAGGGTAAAACCTAAAGCTGATTTGTACACAGAAAATATTTCAATAAATGAGATTTTCCACATTTTTTCATTCTATTCCCCTGTTCATAATAAGTTATGTTGCAAATACTATTATTTATTTCTCTGATTTCTTTATGTTGAAAAACATTTAAACCTATCAGCTTATTTTCAGCACTAAGGACCTGATCACACTGGAGCTAGAAAATTGCCTGTATAACCAAAATGTGTTCTTCATTATATTGTAGTAAGCATTACCACTTGTGAACAGGGCAGACAACATTGATATTGACATGAAGTAAAGCAAAACCAATACCTGTCAGAAAGTGTGTCTGTAAAGGTCAATTTATTTACATTGCATTTTGGAGTATCACCGTTAAAATGTGTTTATCAGGTTTAACATAGTGAATATGTAATATTAACACCTGTGTGTTTGAGCCTTCGGAGTTATATGTTTGTATACTGGTGCCACAAAGTAAAAAATAATAGTACCTGAAACCACCAGGCAAGTTATATTGTCGCTAAAAGGGGAGAGAGTGGAAACAGTCACAGCTATTATGCTAAAATAATCCTTAATAGAATCTCAGCCCCGGACAATATCACTGCAGTGCTTCATGGGTCCTAAACTCCCCCATGTATGTTCTGCATAAAATAAATAAAACATTTCTACCAGTCATTAATAGATACACTAGGTTCCCCACTTTAAGGAAATGAAAAAATATTTACATATAAACCATCAACGCCAAATAAAGGGGCAGTTTGTAAAAAATTATGTAACTAAACTACCCACTTATACTGTTTTAGTAAATGAAAAATCCAGTCAAGATAATTAGTAAAATCCTTTGGCATGTAGGCCTGTACTCAGTATTTGGATCACATGTGTGGCAGGTCTTTGGTCACTTTTTTAGGATGTGTCCCAGTTTTCCCAGGACAGTTCCTCATCATCATCAGCAACAGCTATTTATATATTATTTATTCCTATTTTCTGATTCAAGACTACATCATCATAACCATTTATTTATATAGCGCCACTAATTCCGCAGCGCTGTACAGAGAACTCACTCACATCAGTCCCTGCCCCATTTGGCAGGGCCATCTTTTCCATTGGGCACGATGGGCAGGTGCCCGGGGGCCCCAACGGGCAAGGGGGCCCCATAGGCAGGACACTTAATTAGAATAAATAATCCTGCAAAAGAAAAAAACATGCAAAAAAAATCTTCAAGGGTCACTTAGCAAGTACATCTATCTATATCTATATATATATATATATATATATATATATATATGTATATATATATATATAGGGGCCCCGGTGCACAGCTTTGCCCGGGGGCCCATAATGTTGTTAAGATGGCCCTGCCATTTGGAGCTTACAGTCTTACTTCCCCAACACACACACAGACTAGGGTCAATTTGATAGCAGCCAATTAACCTACCGGTATGTTTTTGGAGTATGGGAGAAAACCGGAGCACCCGGAGGAAACCCACGCAACACGGGGGAAACATACAACCTCCACACAGATAAGGCCATGGTCGTGATGCAGTTCCCTTTTTTCCACCAAAAATCCAGTACTTATTTTCCCATAATTTAAACTTCTGGAGAGAATTAACAGGACAAGTTCCTGCACCTGTTTTATCTTGTTTGGGATCTAAAATTAAGAAGTGGATTTTATGGCCTCAGCAAACTTGAAATCACCTGGTCAGTCCTACATTTGTTCATTTCTGAAGTCTGAAACTCATGGCTTGAATGTGTTTTAAAATGCTTTGTAGACTGTTCTCACTCAAGAAAAGTCATGCTCTATGATGCCTTGTTACAGTACCTGGGGTGTCCCTGCTCAGTCTGACACTTTATGCTTGCATTACTTAAGGAGGCATTGTCAGCAATTACTGCCTGCCTCTAGGCATTTTGAAGTTGTCTTAACTCAAGTAATGGCAACATTTAGAAGACAAATAGCAGATGGGAAAATGGAAAAAATGGTAAGTTATAAGTTAATGCTCTGCATATTACACACATGCTGGTATTTCAGACTATCACACACAGGGCCTGGTTATCCAACAGGCTTACTAGGCTGCAGCCTAGGGCACAAGGCATTTGGAGGGAGCACAAACATATTTGGGGTGCAAAATTGTGACAGGGAGAGGTATAAACTGAAATTAATTTTAAAATATAAGAGAATAGTTGTTCTCTAAAGTAAAAAGAAAACAAGAAAGGAAAATGAAACAGGAGGGGGTGTGTGCACTGGGGCAACTGGGATATATGAGCAGCTAGGGAAAAGGAGTAAACCGGACTCCTATTAAATTGATAGAGATGGGGGGGTTTTCCCTTGCGCTCAAGTATACCAATGAGTATCAGCAAAGTGTGGTGAATAAGTGTGGCTGCGGAGGGTGGATGCTAAGAAATGGGAGCCAACTTAGAAGATGGGAAAGGACAGAATGAGGCAGGGGTGGCAAGGTGAAATAGCAGCATGTGTCAAAACATGTTGAATAATGTAACAAAGGGGGAATGGCAGAATGGGATGGATCCAAAATACAAAAATAAATATAAAACACAAACAAAACACAAAACAAAAACAAAAACAAAAATAATACTAAATGGTGAATATTTGCAGTCTCTACAATCTCGATAACAGTCCTGGGTAGCTTGGACTTGACGACCTGGAGTGTCTCCAGGATACCGATGTGTAGAGGATTCACACAGAGGTGACAAAAGTGTACAGCCAGTGATGCTATGCAGATGACAATCTTGTGCAGTGGTAATCCTATGTAATTACCTTGAAACGGTAGTGGGTAAGCTTCAAACTACTGTTATGGTGGTTGACGATCCTGATTGTTCTAGATCTTGTCTGTGGTCTAGCTGCGGTCCGCGGCTGTGATGTGAATGCGTCTATCCGGTGCCGTAAGGTGTGCGGGTCAGGCGGGTAGCACTGACTGCTGATGGCGGCGTGTGTAATGGCGCTGAGTGCTCGTGCTGCAGCTGCTGAATCCCGATCCGTGTAAACCGCGCGTGCGTGGCATAGATCGCTCGAAAAGAAAGGGAATCTTACATAGTGAAGTGCTGACAGAATTTATTCAGGTGCAAAATACATGCACTTACATATGGGTGTAAGAAATTCGGCAGGGTAACAGTAAATGAACAGGGAGTTATGTCTTCTCCGACGTGTTTCGTCCAAACATACGTACTTTTTCAAGGAATTTCTTAGCATCCACCCTCCGCAGCCACACTTATTCACCACACTTTGCTGATACTCATTGGTATACTTGAGCGCAAGGAAAAACCCCCCCATCTCTAAGAAAGGAAAATGTATGTAACCACCTGTCACTGTGTGTATTGTGGGGTGCAAAGGGTACACAGTGCACCTCCTTCTCAAGCCCTGGCTAGCTGATGGGCATGGGTGTAAATGATCAGGGGGTCCCTGCACATGCAGGTGTTTCTCTGTAGTTAGTGGGACACAGGTAATATCACTTTGGTGCAGTGTAATAGAAGTCACAATAATTTGGGCGCCAGACCATCTCTATGATAAACTGAACTCTTTATTTACACTCCTCTTCCTCCAGCACGATAATCATAATGGTTGCAGCAATAAAGAAAAATATATACAGCTCCTCACTCTCTCCAGCACAGTTCTTAATGAGCAATACGAACATGGTTGCAAATATCTTATCACTCCTCCTGCACAGTTCTTAATGTTATCCAGATGTTAAATAACATAATTTACAGGTCTCTTACACTCCATACGTCACTGCAGATCACCCTCCTCCGCAGGGGCACTCACATGGATGCTAATAGGCAGGCAGCCTCTCCTCCATGCAGCTCTGACACACTCTGTGTACCTCTCAACTGCAGCTCATCCCTCCTCTGCGGGGATGATGTCTCCTGTGCTCTGACACGTCACTCTGTGTACTCTCAGCCTCAGGATCTGACACTACAGCTACCAGGCCTCTTGTAGCAGCCCTCACTCCAGGGCCTCTTCCATGCGAAGTGTCCCCCTCTCTCTTGGGTTATCTATAGTGGCATGGAGTTCTCCCCCTCATCCAGTGCACACATTCCTTGCCCTGGCTCAGTCACCACGCTCAGACAGCCAGGCAAAGCTGGGGGAGCCTGGGAGCTTCCACCCCAGGTCCCCAGCTACAACTCTCCTCTCCTGTCTCCTCTCTCTATCTCTTTTCCCCCTTGCTGACAGCCCCTCCTTCTTCTCCCTCAGTCTCACAGGCTGGGCTGGGTTATCACCATGGTAACCTGTTTATGTAACTTTTCATAAACTATTAGCTTACCCTCTAGGTGACCCCTCCTGAATTCACTGAGCTGCAGGGTTTTACTAGCACGCCACTAGGGGGCGTTACATGTAGAAAGGTTTTAAACTTGATGTATTCCCATAGTAAAGGCTGAAGGCAATGAGTCATCCTTGAGTAGGCATGGGGACAACTGAGCAGGTGATACAAGGATAGCGACAGACACAGGCATGACAGCGCCCTCCACTGTCACATCTGCACCCTCAGTAATGTTCGTTCATGTTTCATGCTATACAGTTTTGCTTTTAGTGAAAAGAAATGAGTGACAACGATTACTGTGGCCCTATTGAAAAGCCACATGGAGCTGACATTCAAAATCACTGAGGGAGTTGGTGAAGTAAGTTTGTTTTTACCTACTACGTATTAAGTCTGGCGTGGAGAGCGAGGGGTCGCTACAAGCATATTAGCCTAGGGCGGCCTGGACCATTAGGCTAGATACACACTGAAGAATTTTCCGACCAAAATGTTATCTACAACGACTTTACCTTTGACCGAAGGTCCGATCACTCGGACAATTAAATTGTGTACACACTAGTCATGTTATAGACGGTTAACGGAAGACCGACCATTCAGGCACTTTTCACAGCCACATTGTCATGGGCAAAGAACTGAATTTCGTACACACTGAAACGACATATGAGGTCCATCTAACAATATCATCAACAAATTTAAATAGGGCAGAGCATGTTCAATAGTAACCACCCAAAATTGAGTGTACAATAAAGGAACAAAGCGGCGTAATTATGGATGCAGACATAAGAAATACACATATACACATATAAACAAAACTTTGGGTTTTTTTTATATAACACTACACTGACAAAAGTTTATAATTAAACTGCTATTGCTTTACTGCTAGAGGCACCCAATTACCGCACCACGTGGGACAGGTACAGGCATCATAAATTTACATACACACGCCCCAAAAGGAGTCGCAGCTCAAGGAAGTGTCGGCAGTTGCTTGTGGATCGATCTGAAATTTATACACTCTACATGAGCGTTAGGTGATAGAGAGAAAAACGTTATACAGTACGACCAATCAAATAAGCTGACAATCAACACTTTAGGACAACTTTCGACCATTGTGTCATTATACACACTAACCCACCTTCAGACCGAACGGTCGTATGTCGGCTGATTGGCCCCAAAATTGGATGAAAAAGCTTCAGTGTGTACCTAGCCTTAATCAGGCCCTGATCATACACAACGTTTACAATAGCAGATTAGACAAACACACAATGGCATATTACATACGATGCAAATCACATTCACACCACACACTTGGACTATCAGCTCCAGGGCTCATAGCTGAGCATATTTTGGGTTCAGTTTGAAGTAGTGGAGAGGAAGATATTGCAAAAAAAAACGAGAGCAGAAATCCGGGAGATCGGAGGACAGATCATGAGACAGAGGGTTGGAAGGGGCGTGATGACGTTATTACGTCACTATAGACCCTCCCCTACAATAAAATACAGAAATTCACGATATTGAATAGTGGGGGTGGGGTTTAATGAAGTGATTAAGGCCCCCCCCCCCCCCCCCCCCGCTATTCAATGCTGTGAATTTCTGCATTTTACAGGGTCAGGGAGGTTTGCCTACTGTTCCTGGAGTCCGGGAGGACTCCCCGAAATTCGGGAGACTTCCGGAAATTCTGGGAGAGTAGGCAAGTATGTTTATACTAGATATATCTTGAGATGTTTAAATATATTCAGAGTACCCGAGTAAATTTATACCAAGACATTCATCATCATTCCCTGTGCATTTTTATTCTACTACTTTAGAATATGCCTTCTGCTTTGTTTTGTATATCATTTATTTCCCTTACTAATACATTAATGTTATTTTGAGTTATATTTAACAGACTTAAGTACTCTTTAAATTTGAGGTGTCACAAAGCTAATGGTTCACAACATGCTGCCCGTGAGCCATGGGTTGTCCGCAAGTCCATTTCTTGCAGCCCACGGGAAGCAGAACAGATAGAGGGAGACCTGGGGAGCTGGGACAGACATACCACTGCAGTATGTATGTGCTTGAGAGTGTAAGACCTGGAACAATGCTGAAAATATCAATCTATAACAGTCTTTATGGGGGGGGGGGGTTGTATCAAACTCTTTTTGAGTGCTATCTATTTGGTTCTAAGTAAAAACTAGTAATTTACTTTGGTACCATATCTATCTATTTTATTGATGTCATATTTTGGGGAGCACAAAGGTACTGACGAAAGTGCTGAACACAAGACAGAAAGGTGTGGAAGATGCTGCTTATCGAGGCGTGTGACAAATGCCCCAGAACACCCAGCCAACAAGGAAGGCTTGTCTCAGGCTGTGTCAGTATGCCTTCTGAAAAGGAGACCTTGGCTCAACAACAACGTGCTCACAAGTTTGAAAGATAAAGATAGATGCAACCAGGGATTTGCTTGACTTTTCATTTTTTTTTGCAATATGTCTTGGCAAAGATTTTACCAATAACACACAAACTTGTGAAGGGAATTTTAAATTGAGGGAGTGCAGAGAAACTATATTTGTTGATTATTTTAAAAAAAAAGAAATAAAAGAGGGCAGTAAGGACTATTGTATCCATCCTTTATTATTATCAGCTTTGGATTAGAATCACATATCAGCTTAAAATATTTAGACTCGATCTAGGCTATAGAGTAAAAAAATTGCCACATAGTGTACCGGAACAGATGCTAGGCTGCGATTTTTTTTTGTGTGAAAGCAAGGCTTTTGCTTGGACCTCTATCGGGCACGATAGAGGTCCGAGTTAACCATAGAGTTAACCGTCATGATCATCATCATTTATATTGGGTCACTAATTCCACAGCGCTGTACAGAAAACTCACTCACATCAGTCCCTGCCCCATTGGGGCTTACAGTCTAAATTCCCCAACATACATACAGACAGACGTGTCAATTTGACAGCAGCCATTTAACCACCAGTATGTTTTTGGATTGTGGGATGAAACCGGAGCACCCGGAGGAAAACCACGCAAACACGGGGAGAACATACAAACTCCACACGGATAAGGCCATGGTTGGGAGTTGAACTCATGACCCCAGTGCAGGCAGAAGTGCTAACCACTAAGGCACCATGCTGCCTACTGTCACTAGGTCATCAAATTCTTGTCTTGACTCTAGATTATTAATTCTTCTCTGATTGCTTAACATATTTGGACTCTTTACCTGTTTGTGCTACAGATAAATTACTGTTCAGTAGTCTTAAAGAGAAGTCGTATGATATTGTGCACATTGTATGATTTCAATATCTGTGTTCTAGCCAGGAGTAAATGTTGTTTGTTCAATTTAACATTTGTGTTTGATCCACATATTAAATTTATCAACATTTCTAATAGTCTGATGTTACATATGGGAATTTTATCTGTGATATTTATGCCTTAGCACTTTGGAGAATGTCTTTGCCATATCTATCTTTGCCCTATAGGATATAAGGTTTTCCTATACTCTCTCCTTTGGCTGCTTTCAAAACATAATTCTTTTGAGGGAAGCGCAGATAAGACTATTTTCTTTGCCTGCCCTAATGGAGCTTACAGTCTGAATTCTCTAACACACACTAAGGTTAATGTTGTCTGCTGTCTATATTTATGGAGTGAGAGAGGAAACCAGAGAACCCTCCACACAGATAAGGCCCTGGATGGGAATTGAACTCATGACCCCAATGCTGTGAGGCAGAAGTGTTAACAACTGTGCCCCCATGCTGCCCATTGTATGTGTTGAATACTACCACTTCTCAGTTTTAGATTAGTAATGGCAGTGCTTTCTGTTAAATTATTATTTTGAGAAGTATAGATAAAGAAAACTATTAGAAATATTATTTCAGCATTCCAAGAACACATCTAAAGTTTAGTGTTATTATATGGAGTCAGACACTTTGCCCAACTTCACACATCATCCATATGACAGACAAATAAATCTTCAAGGCTTAATTGTGCCTAGCACAGGGGGCATATATGATAGACAAAGTATGATGTAATCCCTATGTGTAGATTCTGAACACAATTCAGGAGTTGTGTCTGCCACCTCTTTCTGTTCTTTTATCGCAACTATCAAAACTACTCTTTACTGCTAAGAATAATTATTCTTGTAGCTGAAGAAGGGTGAGGAGCCCCCCCCCCACCCGAAACGTTCTGTAACTTGAATTCCCACTTGTCAAAATAAGATAAACCAGCTCAGAGGAGCATATAAGAGTTTATTAGCTGATTTGTGATATGTTGCAGAAAAAAATGTGCTTTTAGAGAATGGATAAGAGAATCCGGGTGGTTAAGAATAAGAGATAAAGAGGAAATAAACCATATGAATTATATTAAGTTATCTGACCTAGCCATGGCACCAATTAAGTTATACCCTGCCCTCCATAGTCAACCATTTCCCTTGCCACCTTGTCATGCCCTGAAGCTGTTAGATTGTAAGAGGATTAGCATGCCTTTATTTGATTGATAGGAGGGATCTGAGAAGAGATAAAGAGGATCTCAGGATGATAAAGGAAACAATAATTTTGAGAAAGCCGCCTTAGGCTGGGTACACACTACAGAAAATTGCTCTGTCACCAGAAACCGCGACTACTGCTAAAGGGAAGTACATGCTATTCGCATTTTTAATCCATTCTCCCTACGTGTTGCGGTGATCTATCGTCCCCCTGGAGCACACCAACAATTTATTGAGGATTTCTCTGCATGGCTCCCTCACTTCTTATCTTCAGACATCCCCACCATCATCATGGGTGACTTCAACATCCCCATTGATAACCCACCTTCCAAAGCTGCTTCCAAACTACTCTCTCTAACATCCTCACTTGACCTCTCCCAGTGGATTGAATCATCTACTCATAAGGATGGCCACTGCCTTGATCTTGTTTTCTCTAGACTATGCTCAGTTTCTAATTTTATTAATACACCCTTCCCCCTCTCGGATCATCACCTTATCAGCTACACTCTCACCCCCACTGCTCTAACCTCTCTACTGTCTGACTCAACCAAGCCTCCTCATACTCGTAGATATCTGAATTCTATTAATCTTCAACAATTTTCCACCTCTCTCCAACACCTTCTCTCCCCTATCTCTACATTCTCATCCCCTGAGATGGCAGTACCTCATTTTCACCTAACCTTAGCAACGGCCCTTGATCAAGTGGCTCCAGCGACACTTCATACTACACGTCGACTTCGATGTCAACCGTGGCACACCAAAGCAACACGAAATCTTCAAAAACTGTCCCGTAAAGCAGAACGTCACTGGCGTAAATCTCGAAGCTCTAATGACTTCTTCACATATACTTCTGTCTACCACTCCTATCGAAATGCTCTGGACACTGCAAAACAAACATACTTTCAATCTCTTATCTATGCTCAGGCTTCTAACCCCAAACGCCTTTTCAATACATTTAATCATCTTCTCAATCCTCCCACCCCGAACCCTCCATCTACTATCAGTGCTCAGGATCTTGCTTCCTACTTCAAGGACAAGATTGACAAGATCAGACTAGAAATGGTATCCTCTTCCTCAACAAGCCATCAGCTCATTTCCTTCCCACTACCCTCTGACACCCTTTCTTCATTTGACCCCACAAATGAAGAGGAAATTTCTACGCTCTTCTTATCTTCCTACTCTACCTCCTGTCCTCTTGATCCTATTCCCTCGCAAATTGGTAGATCCCTGTCTTCTGTGCTCATTTCACCTCTAACTCAAATCTGTAATCTCTCACTCTCTACTGGCATCTTTCCATCACTATACAAGCATGCAGTGATTACTCCTATTCTAAAAAAACAAAACTCCGACCCAAACTCTCTCTCAAATTACCGTCCCATCTCTCAGCTCCCTTGCCCCTCCAAGCTTCTAGAGAGACTTGCCTACACTCGCCTCACACGCTTTCTTTCCGCAAACAACCTGTTGGATCCTCTTCAGTCTGGCTTTCGTTCTCAACACTCCACAGAGACTGCGCTGACCAAGGTTGTTAATGATCTGATCACTGCTAAGACTGAACGCCATTACTCTCTTCTAATTCTCCTTGATCTCTCGGCTGCATTTGACACCGTTGACCACTCTCTTCTCATACAAACACTGCAATCCCTAGGTCTTCAAGACACAGTTCTATCCTGGTTCTCATCTTACCTCTCTAATCGCTCTTTCACTGTTAATTTCTCTGGAGCCACCTCTGCTCCGCTTCCCCTATCAGTTGGAGTACCACAAGGCTCGGTGCTAGGTCCTCTGCTGTTCTCTATCTATACCGCTTCTCTTGGAAATCTAATAAGTTCCTTTGGCTTTCAGTATCATCTCTATGCGGATGATACCCAAATCTATCTATCCTCTCCTGATATCTCGACATCTGTGTTGTCCCGTGTAACTGACTGTCTTTCTGCCATTTCATCTTGGATGGCCTCTCGTCAACTCAAACTTAATCTTTCTAAAACAGAGTTAATAATATTCCCACCCGCCAACAAGAGCATACCTGACATTTCTATCTCTGTTGATAACATGACCATAAATCCCACCCCACAAGCTCGCTGCCTAGGTGTAATCCTTGATTCACGCCTATCCTTTGTTCCCCACATTGACTCTATATCTAAATCATGTTACATACATCTAAAGAACATTTCCAGAATCCGCACATATCTCACACAAGACACTGCTAAAACCTTAATTCATGCACTAATCATCTCCCGCATTGACTATTGCAATTCCCTCCTTACTGGTCTTCCCAAAAACAGACTCAAACCCCTAAGATCTATTTTACATGCTTCGGCAAGACTGATTTTCCTTGCAAATAGCTATTCCTCTGTTGAATCACTCTGTATGTCTCTACACTGGCTGCCTGTCTTCTACCGAATCCAATATAAAATACTTTTACTAACCTACAAGGCCATCAACAAAGCTGCACCAACATACATCTCCTCTCTTGTCTCAAAATATCTCCCAACTCGGCAACTCCGTTCTGCAAAAGATCTGCGTCTCTCATCCACCCTCATTACATCCTCCCATTCCCGGTTACAGGACTTTTTTCGGGCTGCACCCACTCTATGGAACTCTCTCCCTCGCACAATAAGACTCTCCTCTGTTCTACAAACTTTCAAGCGTTCTCTGAAAACCTACCTATTCAGACAAGCGTATAATATTCCTCAACCACCATCTTAACCTCACTACCTTTAGCCTGTTACACAATTTCACACAAGACAACTACCCCCGGAATAACATTGTTGTGTGACAGGATCATTTAGCTTATGAGTCACCCTACCTTTGCAGTCTGGCTGGGCCAAGATGCAAAATGTATACTTAACCTCATGTGTCAATCTCCCATTGTCCCATAGATTGTAAGCTTGCGAGCAGGGCCTTCTCACCTCTTTGTCTGTTTTACCCAGTTTGTTTATTAGTTTATTACGTTTGTCCCCAATTGTAAAGCGCTACGGAATATGTTGGCGCTATATAAATAAATGATGATGATGATGATGATGAAAGGGGCAATGCGCGGTTTCTGGTGACATCATTTTGCAGAGTCTGCAACAGAGCGAGTCATCCTATCTGCATCCTGGTAAGTCGTTTTTTTTGCAGGTCACTGAGTCCTCATGTCGTCCTCTTCTGTGTCGTGATAGTCAGTATTGTTAAACTGACTACCACCGGTAGTGTGTACCCAGCCTTAATAGCACTATCCTATTACATTAATATTTTATACATTATTCCCTAAAAATGTATTTAGATTAGATCCCATTTAATGATGCATAATGAAAAGAAACTGAGTAAACAAGGAGCAGCATCTGTTCTGCCACCAGGCCTAGGCCCATGCCACCTTTACACAAATCCTCTGGGACCAAATTTGTACCTCACTAGTAGCATGTGTAGTCATATATATATATATATATATATAAACGAAAACAATAGATAGTACAGCGCGTAACTCTGAAGAGACGAGAAAGTTCAAATAATGTCTCTTTGGGTGAATAAGTATCCTATGTTCAGGCGGCTGCCAAATTCCCACAAGACCAGATGGTGGACTGGAAAAAATCTAAAACAAAATAAGGGGGCGCCACATAGTATAATACTGTATATAATAATACAGAAAGATGTACCACAAGACAAATTATCAAGTCACCAAGTGGGTATAGACATTCAGAAATATTGGTGAATCAGTAAGAGAAAGGGAAAACACTCTGGACCACCGACACCAAGCCAATAAATTGTGCGTACCAGATATAAAACCTTTAGGGCTTATCTGTAGGTATAGCTGATATCTTCATGAGTCGGATTGAGTTCTAAATCCCCTTCAGAATAATAGGATGCTTCACTCAGCACTTAGGATTCAAGGCTGACAGTTCATATACCCTCAATGGTAGCCAGGGTTATAGGAAGGAAGAAACTCACATAGTGTGATACTGTATATCAACATTTATTTTGTAAAACGATATAGATGTACACTTACATAAAAAATATTTAAAATAAGCTTATCTGGGTATCTTTATAGAAAGCAAAGCTGTTTAGATCCACAATGGAGGCTCACCACCATGTAGCTGGATATGGAGTCAGCAGGCTCTTTGAAAGCACAGTCCTCAACGCGTTTTGTCTCATTAATGACCCAGACAGCAGAGAATGAGAGCTGAGTGCACTAACACCCACAGATACAATGTATCTACTGCAGCCAGAGACCTCTGGTTAAATATTTTTTATGTAAGTGTACATCTATATCGTTTTACAAAATAAATGTTGATATACAGTATCACACTATGTGAGTTTCTTCCTTCCTATAACCCTGGCTACCATTGAGGGTATATGAACTGTCAGCCTTGAATCCTAAGTGCTGAGTGAAGCATCCTATTATTCTGAAGGGGATTTAGAGCTCAATCCGACTCATGAAGATATCAGCTATACCTACAGATAAGCCCTAAAGGTTTTATATCTGGTACGCACAATTTATTGGCTTGGTGTCGGTGGTCCAGAGTGTGTTCCCTTTCTCTTACTGATTCACCAATATTTCTGAATGTCTATACTCACTTGGTGACTTGATAATTTGTCTTGTGGTACATCTTTCTGTATTATTATATACAGTATTATACTATGTGGCGCCCCCTCCCGCTTATTTTGGTATATATATATATATATATATATATATATATATATATATATATATAGTAACAAAGGAAGGCATTTAGCTGGCAATATGCAGAGAAAGCATGGAAGTAGAGTACAACATTTGTGCAGTAATGCACCTAGATTGAGGAAAAAGACTTATGTATGACAAACAATAGTTTAAGTCTGGTTAACTCACATGATTTGAAAGCTCCTTCCTCTCAGCAAACAGACAGGGTGTGTCTGTTGGTGCAAACAGACCCACTGATGGGAATTTCCTCTTATAGGGAAGGTGGGTGTGTCACCTACCCATCAAGCTAAGGCTGGGGGAGGAGTATCATGTATAAAAGCTTGCTTGAGTCATGTGTTCACTGAGACCAACACTGGAGAAGCTGGCTGGTCCTTAGAGAGCTGGGCTATGTCTATCTAGTAGCTAGCGTGTAGGGTCTCCATAATTGCTGTGAAATTCATATGGTGTCAAATACATTTTAACCATCCTGACAATAAAGCTGCATAAAAAGAAGAAGTTGTTCATGTGTGCTTCAGCAGTAGCGGGCTCTTGCCACAATATATATATATATATATATATATATATATATATATATGTAACCTTGGACCAGAGGCTTTCTTTTACAAATTTAGAAGTGCTACACTAAAATGGAATCCCTCAGTGTTACAAGAGACATAATCAATACATGAAGAAGCTTTTCTCTCCAGCCAAAACTGCACTTCAGTGTGTTTTTATGTGAAGAGCGATGAGTGACATGTATCCACGAGCTGGATTTACTGGGAATCACAATCATTAAGGGGTACTTATACTGATAAGTGAGCTAATAAAGACACATACATTTAGGTACTGCAACACCAAGGATGTAATCAGCAGATAATACAGAATAAACTTCAAGTGATATAGAGTGATTAGAGTAACATGCTGGGAAAACATTTTCTATTTCTATTATTATTATTATAGTTATGCTAAGGGCGCTAAATAGATTGTAAGCTTGCAAACAGGACTCTCTTACCTCACTTCCTGTTTGTAATACCCAGTCTAGTTTTATTACTGTGTTTGCTTCCAAGCGCTACGGAATATGCTGGCGCTATATAAATAAATGTTAATAAAATTAACTGCTTTAGCCAAACTAAGTTTATTAGTCAGTTTCAAGCTTTAAGCTTAAATTTATTTTATTAGTACTCTTATCCTTTTATGGCCTCCACTTGACTCCTAAATATACCTACCAGAAAATGATACATCCCCAACCTATACTGTAACTGAATAATAATCATATTAGAACTGCGTCTCCTTTGGTGAGTTTCCATTGGCTGCCAGAACTCACTGGCGTAGAAGCATTCATAGCATGGTTGTTATCAGAGCACAGGTAGCTAGCATCTCCTGTACCCAAGCTTCTTCTGTGAAGAAAACAGAGATCTAATGGAATTTACTTCTTGGGCGTAAGAAAAGATTTCCTCCTGGAATCTGTAGAACTTGTAAATTGAAATACAACAAGATGAATGGTTACAACACATTCATAAGCCTGGAAGCACGGCCAGTGCTGGGTTGAGCGGTCCTTCACCACAGAAGCGGTTTCACTGTGCATGCGCTCTCAGTTAATAAGTAATCATTCACATTAGTCATTATTCCTTTGGCGCTTACGATCTAAATTCTTTACCACATAAACACACACAAGTAAACTAGGGTCCATTTCCTATCAGCAGCCAATTAAACTAAAAGTAAGTTTTTGGACTGTGGGAGGGAACCAGAACACCTGGAAAAGAAAAAACTTTAGCACAGGAGCAAAAAACAAACTCAACGCAGATAAGGCACTAGTTGGATTCCAACCCATAATCCCAGAGCTGTGATATAGGTTTTATTATCTGTTTGTTCCAATTGCAAAGTGCTGGAGCTATATAATTACTGTTCTAGTCACATTAACGGTGCTGATAACGTGGACAGTGACTGCCACACTAAACAAAAAATTTAGGAAAATGACTTGCCAGTTAATAAATACAGACTGACTTTCATAATGACAAAAGAACTATCCGACAGTCTGCTGACAAATCATGAACAGCAGTAATGAGGGCAGGCCGTTTTGACGTCATTAAAAATGGCGACTGAGATACCAGCAGTTTTAAAGCGGCAATGCCGGTTGTCATCTAAGGTAAGTGTTAGGGTTAGTGCTAGGGTTACGATTAGGATTAGGATTAGGGAGCCGGCATTGCTGTTTTAAAAATACTAATATAGCAGTTGTCATTTCAAATTAAGTCAAAACGCCCTGCCGTCATTACTCCTGTTCGTGATTTCTTAGAACACCATATAATTAACTGTAATAATAATAATAATAATAATAATAATAATAATAGTAGCACAGTGAGTAGACAGGGTGATCCATGTTGCCTATTGTGGTACTTTTCTAACAAGAATAGTTTTATAACATAGTATGTAGAGTTCTAACAGGTCCATAGTCAAGAGTGCTCCTATTTCCATATCACATCAACTTCATTAATATGTTTCCAAGTGCTTAAATGCAACATTTTGATATATCTATAGTGGTGGTTCCAAAACTTTATCAAGGTTGAAAATAAATCTCCAGCTTTGTGTAGAGGTTGACAGCATAACACTGGCTATATATTAAACATTAGAATAACTACCGCAAGTCAATGACCCCATGCAGAAAAATTAAATGTACTTGAATAGGAACTCTTCAACATAATGAAGTATAATAATTTATAGAACTGACTACTTGACGTTATACAAAGACTATACACAGTAGAAAGTCAGTAAATTCCCCAGGGAGTTTAAACATTTACAATGTGTGGAAGCTGTCACTTGTCACTTGTGAGACATTAAACAGTTACAATAGAGTGTATCTTTATGGTGCATTACAATAATTACCATATATTAAACAGTAACGAAAATGGTTCTAACTGCACAATGGAAAATCCACACTTCTTTGTCTTGTAGTTTCTTTAAAGGTCTGCAGGTAGTTAATTTGACACATTTATAAATCCATTTCTTCGCAGAACAATTTATTGAATTTCTCTAGCATCTTATCTGAGAAATGCAGTTAAAACCTCATCAAAGTGGAAACGACCATTGGATGTCAGCCAGTGCAGTGTTACTATACACATAGCCTGACAATCTATTCAGATTTACTATGCTGTCTACTGACTACTATTATACATTGACTAGTATCTTTCATGCTGCAGGAGATGCACAAATCACAGGAATTGAAGGAATACATTGGATTTTTAACCCGTGAAAGGATAAATTTCTCAGTCACAGCTATAAATTCTATTATTTATATAACTTTAACCAGTGGCGTGCAATTGATTTTGTGTATTCTATTCACTTTTACTTTATTTACTTTAAATATGTATCAATAATTTGACTGCCTGTATCTTTTACTCGCCAAGGGAGAGCTAAGCGTAGTAAGCTGGTCTATTTATTCAGTCCTGCACTTAAATCACAGTTTCTGACCCTGTAATGTAAACCACACAAGGACATAAAGTAAACTCATGGATAAGCATGAACCATAGAATGTTATTTACATAATATGTGCCTATTCTCTGCCATCCTTAATGGGCCATAGACGCAGATGATCTGTTTGCTATAGGGATTATTGATCTCTAGTTTAAACGTACATATATTTTATTTTAATCTTCTCTATAGTTAGACATATATATCTGTAATATATTTATTAAAAGATGCCATGTACAAGGATGAACGTGGTCATTCAGCTCAGGTGTCCTTTGACAGCTGTCACTGTACAGCAGTTGTTGCCATGTGCCCTCTTCTTTACAGTGTAGCGATTTGGGACTGACAAAGGTCACATAAGAAGTGAGAGTAGGGATTCAGTGATTATCACTTTACACTCATGTCATTGGAATTTTGCTGTGTCCAAACAATCCATCATATGCTTCCATGCTGTATACATGGTGTAGTACATTTTTTAACCTAATTTCAGAAAAATGACAAACTATAGCTTCTAAGTAAAAACTGAGGACAAAAAAACGTGGCATTTCACCGGGGTTTCGTTATTTGTCTACATGCTGGTGTGAGCCGGAGGACCAATCAGAACCCACCACCATAGACAGTGCGGCTTCTAATTGGTCTTCCTCACCTCCTTTCTGCAGCCATTTATAATTGATAAAATAAATTGTCACCACTTTAGATGGTAATGAAGCTTTAAATATATCATTATCATTTATTACCTTGCCTGCTACTCCATATAATTTACTTGTATGTACAATTTTTCACATTACAGTGACACCGCTTCTATTGTTAACTGAAGAACTAGATGAACTGAAAGATTCGACAAGGACTGTTCCATCTGTAACTCCATTAGTATGCTCAATTATTGCTCATATATGTCTTCTAAAAAAAAAAAATACATATTGTTGACATGTGACATGTACTGATATTTCACTAAGAGACATGCACCATCTTTCTGTGACAATGTGTGGATTGATGGTAAAGTACAGCACTCCAGCTGGGGGTACACATTTACAATTGACTGCCACATTTTCACATTTTGGTTTTCAGCAGCAGCCATCAGCACTGGAAGCCTTGGGCCGCACTCTGAGACTGAGTGGGCTGCAGGGGTTAATGAGGGATTAGAAGCAATAACAGTTGCAGTGAAACAATTCTTTTCCCATAAGGTCACAGAGTGTCAGCTGCACACAGCAGGTCAGGCAGGTCCACCTGCTGAGAACAGCAGGCAACTCATCTGCATGCCTGAAGTTGTTACTAAATCCTTGCCTCTTCCCATGTGAGCTGCATTGGCAGAGCAGCCAGAAATCCTTCACTCCTTCTCCACTCTGGTATTAACATTCAAGATGTTAGCCCTCTGGAGAGGAGAGGTGAAAACAGAGCCCATGTAGTAATGTAGATCAGTTATATAATGCAATCATAATAATTCATATAAAAATGCACAATATAATACTTGGTGTCCAAATAATTACACTATAAAATGAACAAATCTTTTTTACTTTTTTTAATGTGATTGCATGATCTGTACGTTTCTATCCACCATTTATAAACTGATGTAAAGTACTCACATAAGCCTTGTAAATGGTCAGGAAAGAGATCAAAATTAAGAGATCACACATGGCAAAATATCAATAGGCTTCGTAATGACTCTTGTGTCTGACAGTTAAACAACAAATAGATTTTAAGATAAGCAAGGAAAACATTTTCCTCTAATGAGCAAAATATGAAAAAACAAAAAACATGGCATCATTATTATCTTACTCATAAATAGTGATGTCAGTTATATAAAAGGAAAAAGTTTCTCTCTTTTGGGGCTAGATTTACTAAAGGGCGCTTTGATGAAACCCCCAGTTTTTAGGGTTTTAAAACCGTCAGACTTACTAAAGAGCAAAGCGACATGTGGATCGCCTGAAAACCTCAGTTTTACAAAGGACTACTTTACATATTGCTGTACCGTACCATCAGATTTACTAAGCCGCAAAGAAACCGCCTGCAAAAAAGCCAAAACAAAAGAGGGGGTTTTGAGAGGTGAGATTGCTCAAACTGCATGCAATTGCACCCAAACAACATGCACTTGCCCCCATGTGTATGCTGACACTTGTAGTACCACATGTGTGCAAAATAAATGATGCCTCCATCATGAAATAATAAGTTTTGTCCCCAATCAAAGATTATTTCTACTTAATATAATTACCGGTATATATTCGTATTGCCCCATAATATGGGCAGCACGGTGGTCTTGTGGTTAGCACTTCTGAGATTTAAATAGCTGCCTTTTCATCTGGCGGTTTTGACTAAACCACCAGCGGTTTTACCTCAAAGCGCCCTATAGTAAATACGGAAGTTTAGATCACTAAGCCGCCAAAAATTTGAGGCGATATGCGTGGTTTCAAACCATTGCCAAACACGATTTTTTAGTAAATCTAGCCCTGGAACTCAAATTCCTTTTTTTCTCCATCCCTAGTGTGTCACTTCTGACTTTCCTATACAGATTTTTAAAGAGATTGTCACATAAAAAAAAACAACTAAACATTTTAAATTAGTTTATATCAGCACAAAGTTGTCTATTTATATTTTGACTTTTTTTCTGTATTTTAACTTGTGTACTTAAGAGATGGGAAGTTATCCAGAAAGGTCTGTAAACCAGATAAAAGAAAAGTAATTTTTTTTTTTGTGATTATATTAAAGGCACATTTTTTTAAAATATCTATTTCTCCAATTTTTTATGGATTTTACATATTTATGTACATATAACATTCAATTCATAAAGCTATTATAATTAGTATATATAATAGTTCAATGCAAATGAGCAACATTTATAGAACCAAAGCAGAGAGAATCAAGAATAACACAGAACTGCTGCAACAAATACAATGTAGTAAACAGCTCAATGTATTCTGCAATCCTATTTGTCATATTCTAATTAACTAGAGCAGTGGTGGACAACAAGAGGCGTGCGGACCACCACCGGCTCAGCGAAGCTTCACCTGCGCCCCCCAGCCAGCTGCTCACAATCTGACTTATTCTATGCTTTGTTATAAAGCAAAGAACAAGACAGAGCTGGAGCCCCAACTTCCGCTTCACGTGACTTCTGCACAACGCAGGGAGGTCATGCAGAATACCAGAGGAGGGGGCGGGAGTGCAGTGTGCTCAATCCGTGTGGCGAGGTCTGGGGGTCATGTGGGGGAGCTCTGATGGTCTAGTGGAGGCGGTCTGTTGGGCATGTGGAGAAGTTTGAAGGTTTGGCGGGTATGATGGGCATATAAATGGCATGTGGGAAGACTGATAGGAAAGTGGAGAGGTTTGAGAGGCATGTGAGAGCATGTAAGGAGATCTGATTGGCATGTTGGTAGCAAGTGGGGAGGTTTGAGAGGCATGTGCTGGAAGTTTGGAGTAGATGAGGGTTCTGGGTGCTTACAGGGGTCTCAGTGCATGTGGGCATCACAGTGGCCTAGTGGTCAGCACTTTTGCCTCACAGCACTGGGGTCATGAGTTTGATTCCCGACCATGGTCTTATCTGTGTGGAGTTTGTATGTTCTTCCCGTGTTTGTGTGGGTTTCCTCCCACATTCCAAAAACAAACTGGTAAGTTAATTGGCTGCTACCAAAATTGACCCTAGGCTCTGTAAAGTGCTGTGAAATTATTGGCACTATATAAATAAAAGATGATGATGGGTGCATTCAGAGCTGGAATACTCATTACATAGGGGACTGGTGTCCCCATTGCCCTCCTTGCCCCTAGCATATGTATATTTGGATTATCCTCTAACAGATGCCTATACATAATAAACTTGCTCTTATTGGTTATAGTTAATATGGCGAGATCTTGGATGGCATTGAACGGCCCTAGTTTCTATAAATGTGTGGTCTTGGTCAATGAGACAATTGGGCATGAGTGCTTTGCTTATGCCAGCAAAAACTTATAATCAAATACAATGTATATGGTTAGAATGGCTGAGTTCCAATATATGAAATGGATTTTGGAGGATGAAACAAATTGATCCATCACCCTTGGGCCTTCTGTACCTAAATATACCATCAGCATTGATGTTACTTCTGCTGAACAGATGGTTGTGAGCGTGGATGTTTTTATCAATATATTTTCAGCAGATATACTGCATTGTTAGTAAAATTAGGCAATATGACTCATCATCATCATTTATTTATATAGTGCCACTAATTCCACAGCGCTGTACAGAGAACTCATTCACATCAGTCCCTGCACCATTGGAGCTTACAGTCTAAATTCCCTACTATAGACAAACACTCACACACAGACAGAGAGGGAGAGACTAGGGTAAATTTTTGATTGCGGCCAATTAACCTACCAGTATGTTTTTGGAGTGTGGGAGGAAACCAGAGCACCCAGAGGAAACCCACGCAAACACAGGGAGAACATACAAACTCCACACAGATAAGGCCATGGTTGGGAATCTAACTCATGACCCCAGTGCTGTGAGGCAGAAGTGCTAACCACTACGCCACTGTGCTGCCCCCACAGAGTATTAATATGAGTAATAATCATATTTGTCTCCACTACATGCCTTATGCTATGTTTAATGTATCCTTAAGCAGCGATGATGGAAAATCATCTTTATCGACAAAATATTAATAAATAGACCACTGGCTTGCACATAAATTATCAAAACAAGTACAGTGAGTGTAACTTTCACGCTTTCAATGGTAAAAGCACGAATGTCATGCAAAAAGCAAGACAGCAAATTGACTCCTTATAAGTTCATAAAATTAACAAAGTCATACACACCATGGGAATACTACGAGTAGATCTGCAAAACATGTTATACATCAAATATAAGTCATTTGTCATTTTAAAGTCCCATTAAAATACAACTGGAATGCAGAGTTATGATGCAAGTCGGTGGACCAAAAAGAGCAATATCCAGACTTATTACAAATCACATTTTTAGTATAATATATTTTGCTTAGAAATATATATGTTCCTTTTCGAAATCTCCAACTCTCATTCATCAAAGTCATCAAATGTCCCACAAGAGGATCTTCAACATAAAACCTGTAATCCATCAAATTCCAGCCAGTAATGAAGCAAGCTGGAAGGTGATTTAGTAGTATGCTGGCTGGCGGTGCTGAGGTCATCCTCTGTTCCTCCTGAAGGTAACTATTTCTTGTTACACACAGTTTCTTTAGCACAGAGGGGAGGGAAAGGCTACTGCAATCTCCTTATACCAATTCACTATGGGCCGTACAGCACCATTATGTATGCAGCATCTTTAAAATAGCAAACAAATACTGGATATGTTATTAAAAACAAGATGTTCCTTTTGCTGTGGCAATATATGCTTCAAATCTAGGACAAACAGTAAAGGATTAGACATCATTTTTCCGATAACAACCTTAAATAGTTCACCGTGTATGCCCTTCATCACCTTCACCATACCTTGAATAAGATAACCAACTTATATAAAATAAAGACACAGAGGCCTGAGTAAAGTGGCACTAAAGTATTTTAATATAACCTAATTAAACCTGGTGGCGGAGAAAGAGCACTGCGGATCAGCTCCAGCGATACCCGTAACCAAGAGTGGACATGGCAATATAGCCTTAAGTCCACCCACTTCTCTCATAACCTCAACTGCTTGGCCGGCCCTAACCTGGCGTCAGAGTAAACTGCACTCACCTCACTACTCACTCCCACTCCCTCACTGAGCCGGGCGAGTCCCCTCTCCACGGAAGGGACAAGAGTTACCGTTGCCTTGTAAGGGGACAGATACCTGCGGCCAATCACGATAGACCCGTATATATCAGCCGTTGATCACAGTGCCTTCCTCCCCCACCAACTACATAGAAGCCCTAATAACAGGTTGTAACAAACAACCATTAACCTTTATAACTTTACTTAAAATGGCGTGGGTGGGTGGGATTTTGCCAGCCGAGTGACTCAGACCAGGAAATGCAGCATACTATACAAGGACACAAGACCCTCCCCTCAACATTATTGGTCGGGTCTACATACCCTGTTAACCCCTTCAGGTAAGTGCAAGCTTCGAATGCCACACTGTCACTATTTAATTGCGTTCGTCTATAGGGGACTCTCTTGTAATTCTTGAAGTCATTATGTGGTTTGTAAAATAACTTTACAACCATGAAACTTAAGTAAATAGTGTGATTACCAATATTTACCACAAACAACATCGCTAATGACCTAGTCTAATAAAAACTATTTTGTTCCATCAAAATAAATGTCTGATAGCCTAAAATTATTGTTATAAAGCAATAAACTGCTTATTGTGCACTAACCCCAAAGACACAGTCAGCATAACGCAGTCTACTGGCTCTTGCTTCCTGTCCTGAAAAACAATAAAGGTGTGTACTGAGAGATGGGGAGAGAAAAGCAATAGATCCAAGGATTAGGTGGAGTATTTGGATGGATATTTGTATTTGCAGCAACTAAAATCCCCAACTAAATATTGCTGAAGCTGAGCTCAACGCCAATTTCATTTTGGATAAAAATTGAAAAATAAGAGTTCTGAAATGTGCCTGGAATGTGAGCCTCAGGCGTGTGTGAAAAGACTGCAAGAGCTTATTCATTGGCAAATCCACTGCCCTAGTATTCAGTTTGCAGCAAAGTGATGCCAATCTAATATCAGACAAATTAAAGCAATATTACAATCATAAGGCGATATTGATAACGTTCTCTACAGGCCACTGTGCCGCATTGGCTAATGTTAACACTACCGCCTTACAAAATATATCAGCTTAGATGCGTCTGGCTCAGTATATCTGTGTAAAACATGTCTTTTGGATTCAATTTCCACTGTGTCCTACTCTACATGAGGCCCAATATGTCATACGACAATTAAAGGTTTCTTATGCCCCAATGTTATATTGCCACTAAATAGAAAATCAGTAACATACATTTGGTTTTAAAGATTGTTCAGTTTTTCTCTCCCCTTTAAGCTCTAACACATTTTGATTTAATCTCCTTTTTATTTGTCAATGTCAACTCTTTTGGCATACAGCATACACATAATTGTATGGGTTTGCTATCATGGGGTGACAAGATCAATGGACTAATCAAGGAAACCTTTTTCAAATATGACAATCAGTGCATTTTATAACCAATCACAGAAGTACTGGTAGACTTACTTTAAATGTTACTCTGATCAGTTGATAGTTATCCTATTTAACATGATATGTGCTTACTCTTTCTTTAGCTGTACAGGTAAGGGGATCTTTTATATGGAAATCCAAAAGCCAGAATGTTTTAAAGCCTGAAAAAAGTGATAAGGTCATACACACATTGTCCTATAGTTACTGTGAGGAGCACTGCTAAAAAAACACATGGAAAGTAGAGAAATGCCATATTCGGTGCTGGGAAAGACAGGTGTAACTTTTAAATGTACAATAGTATATTTCCGCAACATTTCTGAAGCATGCTGGATATTGGATCCTGTAACGTTATCATTCAAGCTGGACTTTTCAAGAAAATCTCCCCATGCAAATAGTTCATATATTGTTCTAGATTTGACTTATTTGGGATATGTTTTGAATCCTTATATTGAGTTAAGTTAGGTACTCACTACAGGTTTTTCACCGATTATCATACCAATCACACGATAAACGACTGTTAGGTCTGATATTGCATTAGTGAGTACAATCCCACAGTCAAGTTTTTTTTTCATACCAAAGCACATCATATTGTTTCATTTGACTTTATAGCCAGACTAAAAATCTCTACAAACGATGGAACGATGAAGGGTAAATTCTGAAATGTGTCTGCACTCACGACCAGCAGTGTAGGCAGATCTCCATAGACTTTACAGAGTCACAATCTTTTCAGCAGATGGTTATGAGTCTTATGACAGATGAAGAGCACAGATCTGAAGGTAAATCATGGAAAATCATGTAAGTGTGTACACATGAATTGATATACTGACCGGGACTTTCAGTTGTTGGTAAAACCGTTAAAGACATAGCATCCAGAGAAATTTTCTGTAGTGTGTACCTAGTTTAACTCCTGATACGATGTGCAAGAATCAAACATTTTTAATTCACACTCACAAAGGCTTTTATCATGAGCTTTATTCATGTCTGAGATGTGTTTCTATCACATGACTAAATAGAATAGTATGATACTTCTGAGATCCCATTACATGCTCCACTTTGTGCTATGATTTCCATGAACAGAATCTGCACTTCTTCTTACCTGCCCTTGAAAGGAGCATTTAAGTTCTGTTCAGGTGCATCCAGTCTGAATGCTCGGCGTGTACACCACATATCTTTACAGTGTAACCTCTTTCACTCACACAGAGGAGGCAGACATTTTGTGAGTTGAACCAATATTCATGAATGCAGCTTAGAAATTCAATAGGAACCTGTGACACCATTAACCGACATTCTGATAAAATCTTCATGATATACTGATATCTGGTGAATTTATAGGTTGAATTCTAATACATTTTACAGGTGCACTGTAAAATTAATTCCGGCCAAAAGTTTTCAGTTTTAGTTGTCGTGGAAAATAAAATGTCACTTAACTGTGCTCCGCTGACCCTTTAACTCAAAGGGCCGCCAAGTGCCATGAGTAATTTATGCAGGAGGTGTTGCTTCAGGGGCGCTCGCAGGATTTTTAAGGAAGGGGTCCCCCCCGAAAAAAAATAGAGAGAGAGAGCTGCTGCGCATGCGCCTGCGCTTGCGCAATAGCTCTATTTCGGCGGCACTGTATTGTACAGCAGCCACGGCGCTGTCAAAGTAGCGTCCGCGGTGGTGCTCTATTGTACTGTTCTTCAAGGAGGGGAGGGGTTTCTGGAGAACCAGAAACCCCCCTGTGTGCGCCCCTGTGCTTGGGATGGGCATTTTCTAAACTCCTAGCGTTGTACTGAAGGGTCATCTCCCATGGGCTTCCCACTACAAAAATGTGAGAACAACTTATAAAACACACTTTGGGAGGAATTCAATTTCAGGCACAATGTTCCATTTCTGCGACCATTCCGGAGGCACGCCTCCTTCATGTGTACTACTGTAAGCAATATCCAGCAATGTCTACCACGCACTCCTACATACCTGGCTGGTAGTATGTTGTATGAAGGGCTGAGCAGAAGATGTTGGGGGACGTCCCAGCTTTAATTTCAGATCCCAGGCCAGGTAAGTAACCATTTACTTGGCAAGGTAACTAATCATTTGAAACCATGTTTTACTTTACGGATATTCCACCCAAAACTGCATTTTCGGTTTTGAGTAGAATTATCACTTCACTTTCTACCACTGCAAACAAATATTATTACTGCCTAGGCTATTACCAACTGAGAACTGGATTATGCATAATCCTACAAGTGATCTTTAGTAGATTTTTGGATAAAGATTATAAAAAATAACCACAGGAATAAAATAAATGATTTGTGAGTTTACCTCGTTCGTAGGGCCTACAGTAAGTCTAACAATACCAAGCGGACACATTTTATGCCGAATGATGTAGCTCAATAAATCATACGCACAATAGCATTGTGTAAAACATATTCTTGAATTTTATTTACAAATTCTTTCAAATAATTCTACAGCCATGTCTTATAAAACAAGTAAATGGCTTTTTAAAGTGAATTACTGATTGGATCTGGTGTGTTAATAATTTTTATACGCGCACAGAAGAAGTTGTTACAGCGGCAGCACATAAAACTGTGAATGAATCACTGAAAACGAATAATTTGGTTGAAATGGAATCTCAATGATTTATCATCAGTCACAGGAGAATAAGATTGTTTTGTAGGGTGGCGAGAAGTCGCAATAGTGGAAGTGGTTTGTAACTTTTATCAGGCCTTCAAAATGTCAATAGTGCAAGCACAGTACATGAAATTGGGGCTATGGTAATCTGAATAGTTAGTTTAACCCATATCTTATTAGAAAGAAAAGCATGAAAAAATTTCTGCAGTGTTGTGTATATTTAGCATATACAAAAAAATTATTGTGTAAGTGGAATGACTTCCTCTCTCCGTACAATGACTGTGATGACAATCATATACAGTATGGAATAATGTATACCCTGCTGTAAATTATAGATTTTATGATGATTTTTTGAAAGTGTGCTACAGATGGAGCAAGTTTGTTGCAGACACGTGTCCACATCGGGTACCCTTGGAGACATCCGGTACCCTTGGACACCGGGACAGTATGGAGTGTGTGACTGATCGCACCTGCGGGAGATCTCCAAAGCACCTTCCTCCTGGGGGCGTGCACATGCGAATCACGTCATCCTGGCCCCACCCATCTGTCAAACTATACCAATGTCAGCCTATTACAGCGGGGGGCGGGGCCAGAATGCCACGATCAACCCAAACCCCCACCCACTTCAATAACAAAGTGGACAGGATGTGGGAGGTTGCCCTGCTCTCCCGGGAGAATTTTAAAAAATTCTGGAATTTACCGGATATTCCGGGATAGTAGGCAACTATAAATAAATAAGGTTATCGGAAGGATGCTACAGAGTAACTTACTACTAATGTGATGGGTAATTTACTGATTAAACCCGTTTTGCACCTGCCAGCAGTACATTTATGTCTGAGCCTGCTGACCTTGGGCTAAGAAGACTTAAATTTAAGTCAATGCAGGATTGTTTTCATATTCAAGTAAAGGACAGAAAAATAAAGTCCTACTGCCTCGAAAACATATAAAAATATGTATTGTCAGTTCTCTTTAGCTCACTGGTTAAGAGCAAAGCCCTTCATAAACTAATCTCAAAGGTGAGGGATAAAAATAAAACATTAAGATAAAACATTATGGCTGACAATAAGTTTGGTGCTTTGGATGTGATTTCCCAAGCACACACTTTATAATGTTTCTTTGCATAGCTTGCTTAGAACAGGGGTGGGCAAAATAATGGAAAACTTATAAGCCAGTCAGTAAGATCTCAAAGTTAGTAGTACCTTTCAAGGACCTACAAAAATATGTATTCACTGACATCAATAGAAGACAATCTGTCTCCTGGGATTTTTCAAGGCCTGGCATTGAAGCACCAAATTGTATGATGTTGTATTCACTGCATATTTGCCTACACTCTTGGAACTTACAGGAGGCTTACAAATTTCGGGGAGTCCTCCCAGACACCAGAGAGAGGGGGCCACTTGCATCCCACTCACTTCCTTAGTGTGAATTGTTTCACCACGCTTACCACAATTGTCACTTGAACGTCCCACCTTTTTTTGGAGGTCAGGAAAGTTAGCAAATATGGTACTTTGTGTGGTTTATTTCATCCATATACGCCATTATCACAACATTATCAGATAAAATTCTACAAAACATGAACACAATCATATTGAAATAGCTCACAAGCAGGGGACAGCTGGCAAATTCTGTCCCGAGGGGCAAGACTCGACTCAGCAGCCTATTAGGAACATTTTAAAGGGAAAAAAAGCAGGTGGCCCAGTGACCCTGCCCAAGGTAGCCCACTATAGGACCGGCCCAGCCTGCCCCTGCTCACAAGTATTCTAGACCACAGATAGGCAACCAGATATAATTCAGGGGCCTCACATGAACTTTATTCTCAGTAATAAGCTACAACAATACATTATACCTGCAGCTTTAGGCTGAAGGTAAAAAGGAAAAAGGCTTTGTGGAGAAGGTGGGGGTCTTCCCTGGGCTCCCGGAGCAGCCTTGCCATGGAAAAATTGCAGTTGTACTTCATTATGTATCACCGAGATTTGCACAGGAATCATAAATAGACCCCTTAATCAAGAAAGAGACTCATATCTGAAATAACATGTGAGTAGGCATTTTAAACAAGCTATAACCAACAAATGGGACAATAATGAAGGCTCGGAGGGCGACATGTAGTCCTAGGACCTCCTATTGCCCATCACTGTCCTAGATCATTCAATTGAGACTCTGTGACCTGCCTAACTAATGGAATTAGCGTATTGTAACTTTATTGATTATATTTATTCACAGCCGTGATACTATTTTGTATGTATTTATCAGAAATGACATGTCGAAAGAGTTGCAATTTCCAAAACATAACCACTCTGCCTAATCACAGCACTGGGGTTTGTATCCTTTTTGGAAGATTGCCGGCAGTAAATAAATGGTAACGAGCAGCCAGAGGTCAGCAAATGAGCACTGGTTAGAAACATTTTGCAATGTAAATTGCCTTTGATAGCAGCAATTTTATTCTAAATTCAGTTTTGAATAGCTGCATAAGAGAAAGTGCTGCATAAAAGAGGCTGATTTGAACTGGACCCGGCAGTGGGATCTCTTGGAACTGAAACATTCCTCATATTCTCCTGCTGTTTCATTCTGTCGTTTTAAAAGACTGCAGAGCATCCCCGCCATCTCTCTGTCCTATTGAATCTGCTGTTTATTTCTTAATGGATAAGTCATTATGCAAGGAGGCAGATTCATTCAAATCAGTCTTCCTCAGTAATTTATACCCCTTTGTTCATGTGGAGACGCTCAGCCATCACATGGTTTATCACTGGGTTTTCTACAGCGAAAAACCCAGTTTATTTCCAGCATTAGCAGATTCCTTTAACATTGAAATCTAAACAAAATTTCTCACATATGCATGAAAAGAAATTACAATTTTACCACAATACCTGTTACCATGGTGCAGATATGCAAATGTAAAATAATCCATTGCAACTGTTAGAACTTTGCATTTATTGCATAAAGCACATCATCCATATGTTTACAGGAAGCAAAATTAAACTTTCAAAGGAAAGAACACCTTCTCTATGGTCAAACATGGAGAAGATTCAGTAGTATTTGGGGTGGCTGTATTGCATCTGGCACTTTGTGCCTTGAACGTGTGCTTAGCATCATGCAATCTGGAGATTACCAGGCCATTTGGGAGTGCAATTTCAACCCACTGTTATAGGTCATGGGACTTCCATCAGGACAACGATCCCCAAACACACTTCAAAAAGCCTTCAGGAATGGTTCAAAGCAAAACACTGGACTGTTCTAAAGTGTCCAGCAATTAGTCCAGATCTAAATCCCATAGTACAGCAGTGGTTCCCAAACTGTGTGCCTAGGCTCCCTGGGGTGCCTTGGCGATCTCACAGGGGTGCCTCAGCCAGGGCCAGTGGTAAGCAAGGCAGGGATTAATTGGTAATTATTTTGACTTAGGGGTGCCTTGAACTGAAAAAGTTTGGGATCCACTGATATATAGTATTAAATTCAGAATAGAAAACAAAGGTTCTGTATATTACTAGAAAAAGAATTGTGGAAACTAAATACTGTTGTTAATTTCTACTTATGTTTACAGGAAATTGTGACTTATTTGAAAAACAAGTGCAAGGATGCCGATATTTTTGGCCCCATCTCTATAATGATTTTCGTTGTATATTTATAGACTAGAAAATAATACATTTGCATAACCTACTTATAGGTGGGGCTCAAGTTCCCTTAATGCTTCTCTATATGTTTAGTACAATATCTGTCCACAGGCTACAGTGCATGAAGAACCTTATTAGTTTCATTGTGTTCAAGTATATATGTTAGAGCTTATATAGAAAAAAATCCATTGATTTTCACAAACATACAGTATGTTTATCCAAATAACATAGCTTTATCCTTGTATTTAAATTTGCAGTCTCCAAAAGTGCAAAGGTTTTAAAGAGTTGTTACTGGAAATCATAGCTCCTGGTAAGAGCCCAATATTTCTGTGTTGTCAAACTGTACTCTAGGCTTTAGAGCAGTGATATACATCAGGATCAGCATGTGGTGACCCTCTAACCTTGAAAAGTGCTGCACATCAAACTTAATCTCTGTGACAAGATAAAAAAAATAAAATAAAAATAGGCAACTGTTGCCAATCACGGTGGTAGTCAGCATATCGATGCTGACTACCCGACAAGACTCACCCCGACCGATGACGAATCCTCTTCACCCCGACTTCAGCCAATGACGATGAAGCAAGAAGGTGGCTGCAGTTGATGATGTCATTGAGCATGCCAACGCGATTATCGTTGTTGTTAAGGGGGTAATGTAAGTATGCACCCATGTACAATGTAGAATCCTTTGTAAACTACATTGTACATGACATCATCAACTGCAGCCGCCTTCTTGCTTCATCGTCATTGGCTGAAGTCGGGGTAAAGAGTAGTCATCGCTCATGGTCGGGAACCAGCTCCTTCGGAATCCTCAGGTCGGGGTAAGTTTTGTCGGCCTTCTCGGCATCAATATGCCGTACCCCACCCACCAATCAATGCTTTGCAAATTACAATTTATTTAAAAGGATTATTTAAAATGCAAAAAAATACCCTAATATCAATTTCGGAAAACAGTCCAGTATGGGAACTATAGAGCCCCAAGGCCCACAGAGAGAGTAAAATCCAAAACTTCCTTGAATGCGCTGAATGAGAAATGAAGGATCCCTAGAACATATTTAAAAATGTTGCCAACTTTGCATTTGCTTAGTGTAAGTTACTGTTTTCTGTTATCAAACGTTAAAGGATTGGAGAGTCCACTGCCTGTAGTCCTCTGTAGAGATAAAGACAAGAACTTTGTTGCACAGATATATAAAAAAATTCCCACAACAACAACTTAATCTCAAATACCTACATTCTTAATATATTCCACAAACTTCAAAGTTGGTCATACAACCATATCTGTGTCTATTTTGGCCCCGCTGCCAAAACTGACAGATGCAAACGTTTGGCGCCAGAGCTAATTGTATCAAATGGAGTTTATTAGGACAGTTGGTCAAAGATACACTCAAACAGATGAGGGAATAACTTGCTTTCCCTGACACATCATCCTCACCAGCTATTTATATAGCACCACTGATTCCGCAGCGCTGTACCGAGAACTCGCTCACATCAGTCCCGGCCCCATTGGAGCTTACAGTCTAAATTACCTAACATACACACACACAGAGGCAAGGGTCAATTAACCTACTGGTATGTTTTTGGAGTGTAGGAGGAAACCGGAGCATCTATAGGAAACCCACGCAAACACGGGGAGAACATACAAACTCCACACAGATAAGGTCATGGTCAGGAATCAAACTCATGACCTCAGTGCTGTAAGGCAGAAGTGCTAACTCCCAAGACACCATGCTGCCCATAACACATTAAAATTCAGTCAATCCTAATCACAGTTTTAATAAGATCATCAGTCTTTTGGGTCTGAAAAAGAAGTGATTGCTCATCAATTTGACAATGTCAAAGCCTACATTATTTCTCTGAGTGGGTAATTTTATATATATATATATATATATATATATATATATGTATATATATATATATATATATATATATATATATATAAATTTAATTTTAGTATTAGTGCTCCTTTAAAGTGAAATTCAAGTTGGGTGGTGGTGGAATTAGATAGTCCTACACCTTATCCCCACTTGCAGTTATGAGGGTCCCTCCACTGAGTTCCCAAATATTTGCTGAATGACTGGGAGCTCTGCCACACAATTTATGCAAAGGTGCAAGAGAACCAAGGGATAGTACGCGTGGATACAAAATGCTAGTGGCTGCTTGTGTCATTTTAGCTTCTACATGTGATCTATCCCTCCAAATGACTCTCACGCTTTATTATAGACATTAGTAAGGACCACGTGAACAACAATCACAATGGAGGGGATGCATCTATTGTTTAGTCATAGAGGGTCTAACAAGAATTTGCATACATAAAACAATGTATTTAATGAAAGCATAACCTTTCATTTATAAGAAGGGTCACCTTAAGTGTTGAATAGCATTAAAGAGCAAATGCTAACATTACACTGAAAGGAGAGGCGGAAGCCATGCCAAGAATACTACTGTAAGTGTCGTGTAACTGTAATTCAGGGATTATGAAATTTGGCTGCCAGTCGCACAATTAGCCGGCTGCTTATTACCACCCTGCTAATTACTTAGCAACTATCCTCACTGGAGAACACTAGGTAATGTCAGTTTGACATGGAACAAATCCATTTTCATATGATAATATGAGTAAACAGTTCTGCATTATGCCATGCAATAATGAGGGTGAGCTATTTCAAACATTCACCAGTTGCTTATATAAACAAAATATCAGTTTTCTTGCAATAAGGGGAATTGTCATGACAGTTGAATAAAGGATGATATATGAACAAAGTACCGCATCAGGATAGCATTGTGTATATTCTCTCCGTTGATAACATATTATCTATCTTTATATTATCTTTAAATTATATTATTATCATTATTATTATTATTGTTTTATTCAACATATAAGACAAGCAAATGATCCTCATTAAAGTACTGGACTGATCTGTGCATTGCTGGACTCTGAAAATTTTCCGTACCTTACACGACATGTTATTGTGGCAGTGCTTGCATGATACCCATAAAATGTATTTAGTAATAATTGCTAGGAGATAGAGGAGAACTATTACCGTGTGAAGTTACGCCTACATGTAAGGAATACTGTTTCACCACTCTCTCTGTGTGTTGTTATTATGACCAAACATGTAAGAATGGGAAGATGCACTCTGCCTGCCTAATGCCCATTGGTGGGACACTCTCTAAGTGTATGTCTCTTCCTCTATCTCCACTCAATCTCCTTATTCTTAAAGCATGGAAATAGAAAAAGTTAGATCAGTGGTATCTGAGAATTCCACGTTCTTCATCTTCTGCAGTAGCTGCGTGTTTGTGATACAAATACTATTCCAACAGTGTGTGAAGGATTCTGGGTAGATGAGGGGGGCGACAAAAATATCTTGCTTGTAATAGTCAGTTGCACTTAATATAATATATAAAGATATAGATAATATAACTACTTATCAAAGGCTGTAAGAATATTAATAAAAGGTGGAGAAGTGTATATGTACTCTATATAGAACAAATCTGTGTTCAAATTTAAGTTTGTGATTTATTTATTCATGGTCATAAATTATTTAAGAATTTAAGTGATGCACTTTGTCTAGCCAATCAACATAATTGTCAATAATTGCCTTCTGCTTCCATCTGTGTGTAGACAGGGTGTGGTCCTGTGCGGCTGTTCTGTGACCCCCACCTCTCACTCCCCTTACAGCATTTATTAAATATGTCACATAGCACTTGTTGTAGGATTTGGATGTCAAGCATATATTTATAACACACTGAGCTCTCCCCCAGATCAACTGGAATAGAAACAACTCAGATCTTCACAGTATCAACCCATTTTAATGCAAAAGTGATTTTTTCTTTGGACAAATTCCATTTTTTGGTAGAAAGTGTATTTACACTAAGCATATCTTTTTATGATAAATATCTATTGATATCTAGAAACATAAAATGCAATGTATTTTTTAGTTATTGCAATTATAAAACAATACTCACTTTCAATGTACACTAGAGTGAAAATCTGTATAGAGGCCTGTAGGAAATGAACTGCTGCTCTAAGTATTTCATTTCTCAGCAATGGATTTCAGCCAAGAAGAGTCAAAATCCAAGAAAATAAACACAGCTGCAAACAGTTATGGGCCTCTGGATGCCAGTGTTCTCCTTCATGCAGTCCTTGGTAGACTTCTAAACTCCAAGGAGAGTCAGAAATTCTACAGAGCTGCGTTTAATCCTCTCACTTCTAGGCAAACACTGTATTATTACATGATTTCTTGTGTCTGAAAAATACATCACAAAACAGGACCCCTCCTAAGAGGACTTTAGCAGATTCAGTCAATGTCTGTCTACTATCTGAAAAAACATTGCTTAAGTCACTAATGTAGGGTGTTATTGCTACCACCAGAGTGTTATAAGGTTGTCACCTTTTCTGGAAAACATGCCCCCCATGTATCGCAGATAGGGAGAAATACTGCTGTCTACAGCTGGCTCATGCTGAGTCTCTTGGGGCTGGAGGACTGACTTCATTCTTAGCTCTTCAATAGCAATATTCTCTTCCACAGAGCTCTACTGATCATCATCATCATCATCACCATTTATTTATATAGCACCACTGATTCTGCAGCGCTGTACAGAGAACTCATTCACATCAGTACCTGCCCCATTAGAGCTTACAGTCTAAATTCCCTAACATACACACATACACAGACAGAGAGAAAGAGAGAGAGAGACTAGGGTCAATTTTGATAGCAGCCAATTAACCTACTAGTATGTTTTTGGAGTGTGGGAGGAAACCGGAGCACCCAGAGGAAACCCACGCAAACACAGGGAGAACATACAAACTCCACACAGATATGGCCATGGTTGGGAATTGAACTCATGACCCCAGCGCTGTGAGGCAGAAGTGCTAACCACTACACCACTGTGCTGCCCTACTGATAAGCTATGGATGGTGTCTAATACAAATGGATTAACCACTTTAATTAGTATAATGATTAGGAAATTTGGTACTAACAGAGGACCTGTAGGCCTTGAAATAATGTGTAAGCAAAACAGAGTTTTTCTATGCTACCTCCATTAAGAAGCATAAAAAACAGTGCACCCACTGTGCAAATGAATCCCACATATTGCTCTGTGCTCCTTCTTGCTCGAGAGGCATAGGAGCTAAGAAGTAGTCAGGATAGAGCAATATGTGCAACCTCACCACCAAAGTGCCTGCTTTGGAGGAGCTTCGCCCATTGCACGGTGGCTAAGTGGTTAGCACTTCTGCCTTACAGCACTGGGGTCATGAGTTCGATTCCCGACCATGACTTTATCTGTGAGGAGTTTGTATGTTTGCGTCAGTTTCCTCCCACACAAAAACATACTGGTAGGTTATAATTGGCCGCAAACATATTGACCCTAGTCTGTGTGTGTGTGTGTGTGTGTGTGTGTTAGGAAATGTAGCTTGTAAGCCCCAATGGTCCAGGGACTGATGTGAGTGAGTTCTCTGTACAGCGCTGCGGAATCAGTGGCGCTATATAAATAAATGGTGATGATGATGATGATGTAAACTCTGCTGCATTTGAATTTTGCTATAGATACTGTCCCGCTGACTTGAGCACAGTTGGGAGGTATGTATGTGGATGACTCTCACTCAGAGTCAATGTATCAGCATACACCGTATGATGTTTTTCTATGTTCTCTCCTTAGTGGAGATAGCATAGAAAAACCTAAGTCTTTTTTATACTACTAGTTTCACTTTAGAATGCAAAAAATATTTCGCCTTTTACTGTACATAGTGCACTAGGTATTATAATAACAAATTATTTTAAAGGCGACAAGTTTTCTTTTAACATGATTGATGATAAGTAGCACACACTAGTTTTCAATAAAAAGTATCACGGCGACCCGTATGAAATGTCTTGGCAACCACATTTTGAGTCATAAAATCCCCTAAGCGGCAGAGTGTTTTCATAACACTTTTCAAAACTACTACAGTAAAAAAGTTAAAAAAATATATATTTTAGAACTGGAAGTAAGGTCACCTCCAGATGTAACAAAATTTGTGAAGATCTCTAGGACACATCTATGAGCTGTTCATGTGAATCTTAAATCACGTAGTAAGTGCATTGAATTTAAAACAATTGGATTTCTATGGTTACTTTTATTTATTCACACTGCAGAGTGACAGCATGTCGCTGATTTATTCAGTACAATACATGCTGCATTATTGACGTGATGACAGATATCATTTTGATATTTAATATGTGCAGCAAATAAGACAAATTAAAAATGCAACAGAAAACCATTTCTAAAGATGTACAAAAAATGATGTGTATTAGGATTAAAAATGCCCTATTCCATAATGGTAGTTCAAGGGTTCAACTGGTAGCACACAGGCCTAATGCAACACTAAAATACACAGTTTCTTATGTTATTAACTGGTAATTGGATCTAAGAAACAAGTATGTAGTTATAAATATTCATCTCCACTCATGGACATATTGGAGAGCACTAGAGTACTGCATAAGAAGCTTTACAAACATAAAGAAAAAAAGAAAAACATATCTTTAAAAAACAGACAATAGCTACTTGCACTTTATTCCTGTAGCTGAAGTAGAGCCCACATTTTTCATTCCATAATACCTCTTTCGTAAAAATCTACTCTTCATGGACTACAAATTAGGATAGGCAACATAATGAAGGTACACCTGTCAACAATAAATAGTGTATTCATGCAAGTGCATCCTACTGATTGACTATAAGTGCCATATTCATGTGACTAATCTCTAAACATACTTATAAATATTGTGGCAGTCACGTATCACAGCAAAGGTCTCCACTGACCTTAGCTCTACTGGATCACAATTTGTGGATGGAGGGCCTGATTCATTAAGGATCTTACCTTAAGAAACTTCTTATTTAAGTCTCCTGGACAAAACCATGTTACAATGCAAGGCCTGCAAATTAGTATTCTGTTTTGCACATAAGTTAATACTGACTGTTTTTTCATGTAGCACACAAATACTTGATAGCTTATTCGTACACTGAAATGTAAAGTTGATATTTGTGTGCTACATGAAAAACAGTTAGTATTTAACTTATGTGCAAAACAGAATACTAATTTGCACCCCTTGCATTGTAACATGGTTTTTGCCAGGAGACTGAAATAAGAAGTTTCTTAAGTTAAGATACTTAATAAATCAGGCCTGGAGTGTTTTTGGAATTTTGTTTTTTACTGTCTAGCAAGTTTTACATCAATAGACAAGTATATTAATAAAAGAATACTGCCGAGTTGTTCCCAGCCATTATGCTCAATTCTTTCTCTACCTAAAAAAATAAAGGTTAAGATAAAAGAACATAAATCGACAGATAAATATTACTGGGCACAGGATTGTGATATAAAAAATGTTTTCAGTTGGTTTTACATTTAATATAGTTGAACATTTTATCTGGAGTCATTTTTTTATGCACTTTGGTTTGACATTATCTTTGCAAGGACTGATCATGAAATCCTGAAAACTGACACACAAAGTACATTTTCCAACACAGCTAATGTTATTTTTTATGTAAATTTAGATCACACTGTTACAAACAAAATGAATACTCTCATGCATATATTCTATATCAAAGAATAATGTGCCTGTTAGCACTGACACCTCCTACATGTATTACAGACCAGGCATGGTTAAATAGAAAACGTTTCATAGAAATGATACTCAGAAATCTCTCATATGTGACTGAAAGCACAGACATCACTCTCCAGGAAGTTCTCCCAGATTACTGTAAGCGTAGACCACCCTCCTGGATCCTGACCAATCTTCTTGCAAGTAGGTTGGGGCCATGATGACACAATTCATGGCAATACGTGTTATCATAGCCCGCTGCACAATGACAGGAAGCACAGCATTGCACAGTGGGGGACAGGGTTGTATTAATGCAAATCACATCAGCAGTGCAGGGACTTGCTCGTTGGACCTCCCTTGTCATATCTCCCGGAGGGGAGGTATTAAAGTAGGCAAGTAGGATATGCATATAATATAATGCACATGTCGCATTCCCAAAGCGGCGCAATTTGTAAGTTGAGCCAATATTCATGAGAATGCAGATTCATCATCATCATCATCTATTTATATAGCGCCACTAATTTCGCAGCGTTGTACAGAGAACTTATTCACATCAGTCCCTGTCCCATTGGAGCTTACAATCTAAATCCCCTAACATATACACACACAGACCGAGAGAGACAAAGGGCAATTTACTATCAGCCAATTCACCTACCAGTATGTTTTTTTGGAGTCTGGGAGGAAACCAGAGCCCCTGGAAGAAACCCACGCAAACACGGGGAGAACATACAAACGCCAAGATTGCAGATTCCATCTATAAGTGATGCTACTATTTTCTAGTGTATTGATAGGCTGAATTCTTATGGATATTGGCTCAACTGACAAAATCAGGATAAAGAGCTTGTGCAGCAGAGAGGTAAACATGGAACTGTTGTACTTTATTCCCTTAGTACAATAGCATTTTTAGATCTAAACTTCAATGAGAATTACACATATTGCAGATTATATCTTTTTATTTTTACTTTTTGGCAACAGCATTTTAATTCAAATTTCAATCAAGCTAACCTTGGTTATGAGAAGCAGAGTAATGCACTGTGCTAATCACATCACTTCAAACACTGAAACAAACCTCTTCATCATCCCTTTTATAAGCTCTTGAGATATTTTTTGTGGCTATAGCAGCAAAAATAAAAGAAACAAATGCTTTCATGTTACCGACACCAGATGTCCTCCAGTTTCCTGCTTGTGACAAAGTTAAACAAAGTACAACAGTTAAGTACGGTTGCATTTTGTATTACTGAAGAGCCATAAAGATTTTGTAACATTCTCATCAATATCTCAAGGGACAGGACAGCAGTACCTCAGTCACATGGTACTGGCATATTCTAAATAAGGGCAACGTCTTAATTTAGAGTATATTTTACACTGCAATATATTACTTGCTTACTTGTATATTTTAAACTTCAGCCATACTTTAAAAAGCAAGAAAATTGAGTCTTATTAAGACACATTTGTTTAGAAGCAGTTTTAAAAGAAGGCCGATTAAAGTCACACATAACACAATCTGGTTGGCCAATCTGGTAGTTTCCAACCAATCTAGTCCAACATTGACATGTATGTTGCCCCCAGCTCTTCAGGTTTACCTGATTAAACTCAGTATTTGACTGGACACGTACTAAAACCAGGTTGGCTGATGACTGCACACACATCCGTTGTATTAGATTTACTGAATCTTGGCCTTTATGTGTGGGGCCAAATTAGTCCCAAACGGTGGAACCTCCACTTTGAAACATATCAAGCAAAATCATTAGCCAAATCAAGTGGAGATAGAATTAACACATAGTCAGTAATGTTACATTTAAGTAAAATAAACTGAACTTTATTTTCCCTAATGTCACTTTTAGACATGTTTCACAGCAATAAACACTATTCACAAGCGCGATACAGCAGATTTGCAGCATCTATTATACCAGTTTAAATTCAACAACTGCCAGAGAGGGAGTAGGAGAGTATTTTAAGGAATCTCTTTGTCCTCAATCTCAAGGCTTCTGGTAGTGGTTCTGCCATTGCCATATGGGGCTCTGAATTATATTCTGCTCTATTCATTCATGTTTTTTTTTTATGTAGGTGAACTTTAGTGTTTTATACTTTATATTAATAAAGGGTATTATGCAAGGTGTTTTTGTCTTTTCCTCCCTGCATGAATATATGGTATTATATACTATGCTCTTGAAGATGTGATTCATCACATACAGCTGCATTAAGTGGAGTCTATCTGGAGAGGAGCTGTCCTCATGGTGTTTAAAAGGTGTAAATACATTTTTACAACGTGAGTGCAATCGCATGGGGGTAATCATCATCATCATCATCATCATTTATTTATATATACAGCGCCACTAATTCCACAGCACTGTACAGAGAACTCATTCACATCAGTCCCTGCACCATTGGAGCTTCAGTCTACATTCCCTAATATAGACACACACTCACACAGAGATGGAGGCAGACAGAGAGGGAGAGACTAGGGTCAATTTTGATAGCAGCCAATTAACCTACCAGTATGTTTTTGAAGTGTTGAAGGAAACTGTAGCACCCGGAGGAAACCCACGCAAACACAGGGAGAACATACAAACTCCACACAGATAAGGTCATGGTCAGGAATCGAACTCATGACCCCAGTGCTGTGAGGTAGAAGTGCTAACCACTAGGTCACTGTGGGTAATGTGAGGGTGCACTCTGCGGTATGTGGTAGCATTATGTGGCACCAGATTGTAGAGAGCCACAGATCAGTAGAACTTTGGCCAATGTAAAAAATAGCTTTACACAAACAAAAGTGACACGTAATAAAAGTAGCATTCTCACAATTAATATAAGCCATAAATAAGGCTTAAGTGAGCAGTATTTTAGGTGATAAAATGAGACATTGCATTTAACGATAGGTTACCCCTCAAGTGGCAGGAGGCAGGAATTTAATGTGATGCTTACAATTCCGCACAATGCGCCTCTTGAGATTCTACTTCATCCCTGAGAACCTAGGCGTCCCCTGAGAGCGCAGATTAAGTGTGCGCATTGAGTGTGCCTGGCACCAATGAAAAACCAAGATATTATGTAATGCGCATCCAGTGAGCTTCATGAATGTGGTCCACTGAGATCAATAAAAAACAAACTGCATATGTTACACATAAAGCACACTCAGGAAAGTGATGTTTCCATCTCAGTTTCTACAACCGTTCAGACAAAAGTAGCAAATACAGTTATGACAGGAAACTAACAAGAAATATCACTGTAACAATTGTTAAGCCAAAAATGTGAATGTTTATAGCAAACATATTCAACACATTCTTCTATTCCCTGATTATCTTATTCCAAGAAAACAAGAACATTTGTATTGCATAATTAATATGACAAATAGTGTATTGTGCACATATAGTAAAGATAAATGGAATATCTTTACATGCCCCCATACATTATATAAAATAACACTGGCATTTGCAGTGTTTACGAGTACTGATTTAATATTGTTTTGTATTCATAGTTGATTTGTTTTTAGCTTTTTCTATTTGTATTTCATTGCTCTACTGCAGTTTGCAGCTTTTGACTAATTTTCGGTATGAAATTAATTTTGATGACTTTCATTTAATATATGATTACCCTCTACTCTACATTAATACATATTTTCTTTTCTGCCAGATAACAATTTCTCTCCCCTGGAGGTATTTCTACCCAATAATATCTTCATGGAACTTGCACTACTAATCATGAACATTGCTCACAATAGCGACAGGAGACGGAAGCCATAACAATAGCAGCATTTACACTTTTGAACAACACCTGCTATTTAGCCATCCCCATGTGCTTCTTTTTATAGATTTTTTCCCTCATCCGGACCTGATGCACTTTCAGCTTCCAGTCCAACAGGGGTTGACAACTCATGGTTCTGAGGGTATGTACTATATGTGGCACCAGATTGTAAAGAGCCACAGATCAGTAGCTGTGTACAGTGCACACCCCCTATAATAGCTGCTTGAATAGGCAGGTTGATTCCACTCAATATATCTAAAAGCAACTCTCCTTGTTGACAACTGTCATGTACCAAAGCTGGATGCAGGAAATCATGCAGATTGGGGGAAGGGGGGGGGGAGAAAATATTATGTTAAATACATAGACCAGAGGCAGAACTAGTGAGCTGTGGGCTCCGGTGCAGGGAGGCGGGGAGGCGGGA
Organism: Mixophyes fleayi; assembly: GCF_038048845.1. Classification (NCBI taxonomy): domain Eukaryota; kingdom Metazoa; phylum Chordata; class Amphibia; order Anura; family Limnodynastidae; genus Mixophyes; species Mixophyes fleayi. Next base: position 152,897,651 of record NC_134403.1, on the reverse strand, counting down.
GTCTGGGCCACCAACCATCTGCTTCTGCCATGCATCGGGCCCCATTATCTCCTTGGGCCCCAGTGCACAGTACCTTCTGCACCATTGGTGGTTCCACGACTGACATAGACCATGTGAGTCAGGTTTTGCTCCTGATATTTCAATATTTCAAGGCTAACATGTACCATCACTACAGGAAGGGAACTGACTATCTGCTTTTTACTACAGGCACCAAAGTGAACTGAATTTACATTAAACTGTTCATCCATCTAAAATTTGTGAACATGTTCTTCTCCAGATCTAATGTGTGAAGATATGTATGTCCTCATTTTCTAATATTTTATTTCTAGAAAAAAGGGCACTATCATCAGTATATTGTTTGTGTTCTACAAATGTAAACATTGGACAGTGTCTTGCAATCATTGTTACACAAATAAATATCAAGCTAATGTTTGCTGGTTTCTTGACATGTCAAGTAAGCATGTAAAATTGTTTTGCATATTGTTTATATGTTGCCATGGTAATCACATTCGTGCCATTAAACATCATCACATGCCAACGTATCAGCTGCAGAAAAGGAATGTTTGACAAAACTTGCCATTCAGCAGTGTGGAGGCTACGGGGTTAAAAAGCAGTAAAAAAAAATACTTTGGCACATGGGTATAAACTAACATCCTTAGAATAAAGATGTAATACAAACATGGTATCCATTTACTTTATAAACACAGAGTTTGTTTTGAATTTGTTACATGACTGGGAACAAGTCTATAAACACTAAAAGACAAGCTATTTACTGCATGTAATATTAAAGTAATGCACACATTTATCAGCCCTGTTTCTACAAGGATAGGCAGAAAGAGTATTTACCCAAAAAATTAATACATATGTCTGCTTACTTTGCAATACAGTGATAAACAGCAATCTATAACATATGATAGATCCGTGATGAATGGGACTCAAAGGTTGCATTGAGACTTTTATGTAATGAAGATTGGCATGTTTAAAGAAATCTTTATAATTTCACACTTTGATGCATAAAAATGCATCAAGCACAGAGCAAGAAGAGTACACTGCTCATACCGCAACTCAACCAGCAGTTACCTAGAGGTTTGGTTTGTTTACATTTCACTGCAAGTCAAATTAAAGTCACCTAATGCAATACATAAAGCCCAGTACGGTCACATTATGTATAGGAACCATTAAAAATAGTATATTCAGAATGTGAAAATCTAGGGGGTATACAATGTAAAGTGTATTTGCAATGAATGCAAAAGTTGTAATCTGTAATGTGAGGGAATGCATTTGTGTGATGCTGATGATTTAGCCTAAGGAGGGTTGGTGCTTTTTAGGAAACATATCGTAAGACATCAAACAAATGATCCATGTTTTTCCCATTTCATGTGCCCAGAGCACCCCAGCAATGTTAATTGTTTTCCCCACATCAATAGAGATTTGGAAGTCTTTAATTAAGTGGTTAGTTAATTTGTTAACACATTGATTATACTCAATATTGAAAAAAAGCAAGTTCATTTGAAATCCACTTGACAACTCCATAAGGGTTTCCAAAAGAATATTTTGTAACTCTCCATTCTCGCTACTAATGAAAAACTCCATAGACAGAACTTTTTCCATTCATGTCAATGTGCCCACTCATTACAGTGGGGTGGAAACACAAACGAAACACGGGCACATTCAAATGGATGTGAAATGTTCTCATATTTTTTTAAGCATAGCTGGTGAATTCAGCTTTTTCTAAAATGATGAAAATGGTTAAATTCATTGATTATTGAGCTGGGGCAAAGAAATCATCTTTTGTGCTTTAGAGTGACTCTAATGGATGCAACAAGGTTACAATGCTAATAGTACTACAGCATAAGAAAAGAATAAAGAATGGTTTAAAGCCACAAATCGTTTTTGTGGAAGGAGGAGTGCTTTATCTTGACCAGTGCTAAAAATACCTTCCAAACCAGCCAGCCTCATTTGTTCACTTTTATCCTAACATTTGTTCTTTCTGCTTGGACTGAGCTATGCGAGATACATGTGTGCTTTCTCCAGGAAGGGATGATGTCATACACACTGAAGGAAAGGAACGTGCTGGCAGGGAGAGGAGCAGACAGAGGCAGTGAATTTATGAAAAGAGAGGAGATAGAAATAGGAAGCTGTAAATAATGAGAAGAACATTAGACAGGACAAAGTGCTGGCTGAATTACAAGTCAAATGTATAACTGCATTAAATTAAGACATTCTGAAATGTTTAGAGAGCTTAATACTGAAACCGAGCTCTCTTTGTTTAGACTTGGATATTAACATATGTAAACTGAGCAGGTAATAACTATGGACTAAAGCTCACCTACTCATATTCTACTAAACATTTTATTTTTCCCTGCTTTGGATATATTGTGGGTATTTTTCTGTTATAGAGTAACTGTCAATGCGTGTCCATGCTTGAAGTAGCACAGGTACCAATATTCTCTAGTAATTAGTAGATCTCAAGATGGAAAGAACTCTGTATTCTGTATCACAGCAGAGGGCCAGACAACAGAACTTAGGGCCAATGATCACCAAACAAAAGCACCAAGATATTAAGGTAAGTAAAAACTCCAAAATGTAAATAAAAAACTAAATACATCAGTAAAGCATGCATATAGGGCAGCACAGTGGCCTAGTGGTTAGCACATCTGCCTCACAGCACTGGGGTCATGAGTTCGATTCCCGACCATGGCCTTATCTGTGTGGAGTTTGTATGTTCTCCCTGTGTTTGCGTGGGTTTCCTCCGGGTGCTCCGGTTTCCTCCCACACTCCAAAAACATACTGGTAGGTTAATTGGCTGCAATCAAAAATTGACCCTAGTCTCTGTCTGTCTCCCTCTCTGTCTGTCTTTGTGTGAGTGTGTGTATATATTAGGGAATTTAGACTGTAAGCTCCAATGGGGCAGGGACTGATGTGAATGAGTTCTCTGTACAGCACTGCGGAATTAGTGGCGCTATATAAATAAATGATGATGATGATGATGATATAGCTAAAACAAACAACATATAACAGTCTGGATTTAGCATTAGGAACAGTACGATTAGGGTTAAGGGAAGCATAGGTTGAGAGGCAGCTATGTGCCTGCACTGCCTGAATATCAACAGTTTTCTAGAGAAATAAGAAAAACAACAATGAGAAATAATAATAATGAGAAAAGTCAACCAATATGATTTGAACTAAGCTGATAAATTCATACCTTCTAAAAGTTCCAATTTAGACAGGGCTTAATTGATTTTCATAGCCCAAACATGGTACAGAGGGGGTAGAGTCTTACTATTTAGGGGTGTGAACCTGATTTAGAATTGTTGGGAAGTATGGAAGAATGTTAAATAAGCTGGGAGTGGTTTGTCAGGAATATTATTTATCTAAATTACTACCAATGATGAAACGATGTTTATTCATAATCTTTTCATCAAATGGTTATAAGAGATGAAGATCACAGATATGAAGGTAAATTGAGTAGATGTGTACACATGAATCAGCATACTGATCTGGACTTTCAGTGATTTTAATAGGTGAGTACCCAGCTTTAGGTGAGTTAATGTCCAATGTATATGGCCTTTCTAAATATTCCTAATATGGTATAGCACAACATATTTGCACAGGGCTGAAAGGAGCATCGTTGAAATAGGCTGTTTATAGTCACATCTATGCAATCACAATGTTCAGTCTGGTCAAATGACCGACATACACATAAGAGGCCCCTGAAAAATATTATGTTGTTCTGCACTAATATACACCATACTTGCTACTTTTGAGATACCCCCTTGTGGAGGGAAGATCTCGGTTTCGCGGTCTTGGGGCATTGCCACAACAATTGTGTCATTAGGCCCCGACCCCTATGCAAAATGCCACACTTTTCGGCCCATTGCAGCAGGGGGCGGGGCCACAATGACAATATTTACAGAGAATCCGGTCATTAAGGCCCGCCCCCGCTCAAGTCACTAAGGAAGTGACAGGATTCGGTAGGTTGCCCTGCTCTCCTGGGAGTCCAGAAGTACTCCCAGGCATTCAGGAGCCTACCGGACATAACGGGAGAGTAGGCAACTATGACATACACCCAGCTTTATAACAAATCTTGAATGATTGCAGAGTACAATAGGAGATTTATGGAGTAGTGAATTGAAATCAGGTAGATTTTTTGTCTTTCACTTCCCTCTACTATTGTCATTCACAGCATACCATACAGGAAACTCAGAACCCAATTTCTTCAAGTTTACACAGATACAAGTTTGTATATTTACACTGACAGAAACTACCATGTCTGCAATCACAGCAAATAAATGAATGCAAACAGTGAAGATTACACTAACTCTGAAAAAGAATGTGGCATGCCAAAATAATTTCATGTGTTATCTGCAGCTGTTTAATTCATTTTAGAAAGTGGGCTGCAACATATCCAATATATATTCTCAGCCAATCGAGTGAAAAAAAATATATCTTGGCAGAGTTGACACAATGCACCTGTTAGATGTTCACAAATGGAATGGATTGTGTAATACATTATTCTGTTAAATTAGCCAAATAATCTCACTTGGATATGTGACGTCTTCACATTATAAATTCAAGCAATACGCTCAAGTAAATATCATTTTAATCATCCGCAGCATAAAACATTCCCATTTTTTGAACACTGATTCAGCGTTGATCGTGTGGTTAAGCTAAATAAAAAAAAGACTGTCTAAAAGTGGACATTGAAATGCTTTCACTAAGGAAACTTGTTTTTTGACCCTTCTGGGAAGAAAAATTATAAATTTTAATAATGAAAACCTGTTTTATCTGGAAATAATTTTTTTTTTGTTCCTCTACCTGAAATTCCATATTCTTCATTCACAAAACGCTCTTCCTCCTGCACTGGTTACTATCTTTCATAGCTTACATCTGTTCCTTCATCATCATCATCATCATTTATTTATATAGCGCCACTGATTATTTCTGTACAGAGAACTCATATTCACATCAGTCCCTGCCCCATTGGAGCTTACAGTCTATCCCAGGTCTATCTAATAAATAAAGTAGATTTGATTTTCTTAAGGAGCTTGAACAGTCTTATTGCAGCATGGTATGCATTGGTACTTACAAACGCTTCTCCAGTACGCATTGATAAGATGTAAATATAAATGGCCCATAATGAATGTACTTTATTCCCATAATAAGAACTACTTGTTGTATACCACTGTAAGTAAGCAAATCATGTTTGTTATTGGAAGAACGGATTCTTATTACTACAGAGACCAGTCAGGGCAGACGGCCTGTTTCAGGGAACAGAATGTGTAGTGCAGACGGCAGTGTTAGTTTTGGACACTTGCATAAGTCCAAGTTTATCTTCCCCCTTTCTCTGGTTTGTGCAACGTGGGTGTTCTGTTCTAATGTTTCCTGTATAATCTAAAATCTAAAAAGATTTTCATGGTTCATTACATTCAATTTGCCACATTTGCACATTTTTAGTTTCCTGAGACTTTATTTACTAAAACTTTAAATTATTTCTCCTGCTGTCAACAGTGTCAGCAATGTCAACAGTGTCAGCATGGAGCCTGATGTTTCCATAAGGGTGGCATGATAGATGAAGCAACTGAACTAGGAAAGCTGAATCCACACGCATATTTCCATCAATATATCATTTGTTCACTGTTAATGTGCCCTTATGTCTACTTGTTTATTTCAAAACTAAGAATTCCTGCGGTGTGTTTTTTAGATTGTTTTCAAAATATTGATAGTGTTGAAATTAGTTGCCTTTAGTTGTCTTTCTCAATCATTTGCAACTTAATCAAATTAGATTCATCATTGGATTGTTAAAAAGACTGCATTTGAAATGATATGTTCTTAAACCTGGTTAGTACAAGTAAAACTGTATGTACAACCTACTCATACACTACCAACACTGTTCTTCACAATAATGTTCCCAGTACTAGCGTTGTCCAGACTCGGACACCAGGTTATGTCTTTAGTGTACCCAGCTTTACCCTGCAGCATGATAGAATATATCCAAAAGACTACAGTCAAACATTATGTACAACTACCAGAAGCTTCTCACCCGCAGAAGATACACTATGGCCCCTGAGTTGGTTGTCCGTGGCACCCGTCAATGCAATAATGCATTCGCTACAAACCTGCTGGTACTGCAGGTTTAAATGACCCATCACCCTAAGAGCATTAATACAGAAATGGAAATCCCTGCTGAATAAAAGGTAAAAGACAAATCCCAATCAAATTGCTACTTAGGAGAGCACCTACTATCAAGGGGAGTTGTCCCATCGATAACAACCTTTTTAAGGAACAAGATTTTAGCAATACAAAAATTGTTGGCTTTATATGTGGGCCCAATGATTAGCACTGATGCCTTACCTGGTGTTTAAGTAATATCAGTGTGCTAACACCATGGGCCTGATTCATTAAGGATCTTAAATTGAGAAACTTCTTATTTCAGTCTCCTGGACAAAACCATGTTACAATGCAAGGGGTGCAAATTAGGATTTTGTTTTGCACATAAGTTAAATACTGACTGTTTTTTCATGTAGCTCACAAATATCAACTTTAAATTTCAGTGTACAAATAAGCTATCAAGTGTTTGTGTGCTACATGAGAAAACAGCCAGTATTTAACTTATGTGCAAAACAAAATCTGAATTTGCACCCCTCGCATTGCAACATGGTTTTGTCCAGGAGACTGAAATAAGATGTTTCTCAAGTTAATATCCTTAAAGCATCATTTCTCCAAATTTGCTTGAGTTTTCTCCAGGTGCTCCACTTACCACCTATGGTACATCTGGCCTCTGATTTTAATAGGCTGGGTGTGTGTTTATGTCTCTATGGTAGAGAACTATATTGTATGCTCCATAGTATATGGGACTGATATGCCTGAATAGATAGATAGATAGATAGATAGATAGATAGATAGATAGATAGATAGATAGATAGATAGATAGATAGACAGACACCAATCAGTGGTATAATGTACAGCAGACACTACTCTCAGCAAAACTGTAAAGTATTACCAGTGCTCAATTAGTCACCTCTAACCCAGTGTGAGGAACAATGCTTATCATCCTCCAGACTGCTGTGTCATCCCTACACACTTTCATATCTCTGTAATTTCAACTTCAGAGCAATTGAGCCGTGGTGAAGGAGCAGAGGGTGCTAACACTGCTATTTTAGGCAGTTTGTGACTTTGATTGAGTAAGAAAGCTGATGGAATAAGAGTATGAGCCAAACAACGTCTCTGCAGTAACAGCAGTTCACAGTATATGCCTGCTGTTCATTCTTGCTCTTCTTTTAAATGAATCATTTGTTTATCTAGAAGGTGGATTTGTAAAAGCAATTGAATAACATCATCTCTAAAAGAAGATAGTCACTTTTGGGCACAATTTCCATTATTTCTATTACAGATCTGCTGAAACAGGATAACCATGGCCTTTCAAACAGAACTTCATTATTCAAACAAATTATTAACATTGGTTTTATATAAAGTTATCAACAGCTTAGGTGACCCTGTGCTCACTGTAGCCCCAGTTTCCTATTCTTAACTGACAGGATTGTAACCTGGTGTGGTTTTCTGCTACTGTAGCCTATCCACTTCATTGTTCCACATGCTGCTTGTTCAGAGATGATCTTCTGTATACCACTGTTATAACACATGGTTATTTGAATTACTATCCCCTTTCTGACAGCTGGAACCATTCTGCCTATCTCCTCTGACCCCTCTCATTAACAAGGCTTGTTTGCCCTCAGAACTGCTGCTCACTGGATGTTTTTCATTTTGCGCACCATTCTCTGTTGTGTGTGAAAATCACAGTACATCAGCAGTTTCAGAGATACTCAGAACACCTCATCTAGCACCAACAATCATTCCACGGTCAAAGATCACTTTGGTCACATTTCTTCGCCATTCTGGTGTGTAGTCTGAACAACAACTGGACCTCTTGACCATGTCTGTATGCTTTTATGCAATGTGTTCCCTCCACATGATTGAGTGATTAGATATTTCAATTGACAATCAAGTGGCCACTGAGTGTATCTATCTATTCATCTATCTCTATCTATATCTATATGTAAATAAAATGGAGAAGGGAGATCTTACTTATTGTCGGGTGCTTTACAAACAATGGCTGCCAGTGGAGTAGAAAGAAAGAAAGTGAAAAAAAGCACTCCTGGTAACAAGCAACACAGAAGAAAACCTTTATTCCAACATTTTAGATCCTAAAATCAAGGGTCCTGTTGGGATCCAAAATATTGGAATAAAGACATTTTTGTTGCTTACTTTCAAGCCCACATTCTTCCTTTTTATATTTATACTGTATTATATGTATATTGTACAATTCATGGATTTGGTTTGATGTTCTGGCCAACCTTTTCCAAGACCAAACTGAATAAAGGTGTGCAAAACCAAATCAAGGTGTGTAGTCACACACACAAATCTAAAGGATCCACGTCATTGCATTGCACTGCAGTCATCCATGTGTGTGTATGCGTGGCACTCATAGGTTTGTTTGACCCTGATTGCAACACTTCCTGCTGACACCTCGATGATACTTCGAGGGTGAGAGGGGTGAGAGCTCAGTCTTGAATAACCCTCGAACATTTAGAGGAAAGGAGGTTTCTCTGCAATATGCAGTCTACAATGTGGGATATTTCTCTCCAATATATGGGTAACGATGGAGGCATTTCTCTGCCAAAAGTATTTCTATGTAATATGTGGTCTACAATGGGAGGTGTTGTATTTCTATGTCATATGTGATTTACAATGGGAGGTGTAGTATTTCTATGTAGTATGTGGTCTACAATGGCATGTGTAGTATTTCTATGTAATATGTGGTTTACAATGGGACGTGTGGTATTTCTATGTAATATGTGGTTTACAATGGCAGGTGTGGTATTTCTATGTAATATGTGGTTTACAATGGGAGGTGTGGTATTTCTATGTAATATGTGGTTTACAATGGGAGGTGTGGTATTTCTATGTAATATGTGGTTTACAATGGGAGGTGTGGTATGTCTATGTAATATGTGGTTTACAATGGAAGGTGTGGTATTTCTATGTAATATGTGGTATACAATGGAAGGTGTGGTATTTCTATGTAATATGTGGTATACAATGGGAGGTGTGGTATTTCTATGTAATAAGTGGTTTACAACGGGAGGTGTGGTATTTCTATGTAATATGTGGTATACAATGGAAGGTGTGGTATTTCTATGTAATATGTGGTATACAATGGAAGGTGTGGTATTTCTATGTAATATGTGGTCTACAATGGGAGGTGTGGTATTTCTATGTAATATGTGGTTTACAACGGGAGGTGTGGTATTTCTATGTAGTATGTGGTTTACAATTAGAGGTGGGGTATTTCCAGGGCCGTAACTAGGGCTGTGCGACAGGGGCGACCGCCCAGGGCGCAAAGCTGAAGGCGGGTGCAATTTAGGAATAGTTTAGGTTCATTTGATTAAAATTGAGGGCTAGGGGGGCGGCATTTGTCTTTCTCGCCCCAGGCACTAGAATTGTAAGTTACGGCTCTGGGTATTTCTATGTAATATGTGGTTTACAATGAGAGGTGTGTTATTTCTATGAAATATGTGCTTTACAATGGGAGGTGTGGTATTTCTATGTAAAATGTTGTTTACAAAGGGAGGTATTGTATTTCTATGTAGTATGTGGTTTACAATTGGAGGTGGGGTATTTCTATGTAATATGTGGTTTACAATGGGAGGTGTGGTATTTCTATGTAATATGTGGTATACAATGGAAGGTGTGGTATTTTTATGTAATATGTGGTTTAAAATTGGAGGTGGGGTATTTCTATGTAATATGTGGTATACAATGGAAGGTGTGGTATTTCTATGTAATATGTGGTTTACAATGGCAGGTGTGGTATTTCTATGTAGTATGTGGTTTACAATGGGAGGTGTGGTATTTCTATGTAGTATGTGCTTTACAATGGGAGGTGTGGTATTTCTATGTAATATGTGGTTTACAATGGCAGGTGTGGTATTTCTATGTAGTATGTGGTTTACAATGGGAGGTGTGGTATTTCTATGTAATATGTGGTTTACAATGGCAGGTGTGGTATTTCTATGTAAAATGTGGTTTACAAAGGGAGTTATTGTATTTCTATGTAGTATGTGGTTTACAATTGGAGGTGCGGTATTTCTATGTAGTATGTGGTTTACAATGGGAGGTGTGGTATTTCTATGTAATATGTGGTTTACAATGGCAGGTGTGGTATTTCTATGTAAAATGTGGTTTACAAAGGGAGTTATTGTATTTCTATGTAGTATGTGGTTTACAATTGGAGGTGCGGTATTTCTATGTAATATGTGGTTTACAATGGGAGGTGTGGTATTTCTATGTAATATGTGGTATACAATGGAAGGTGTGGTATTTCTATGTAATATGTGGTTTAAAATTGGAGGTGGGGTATTTCTATGTAATATGTGGTATACAATGGAAGGTGTGGTATTTCTATGTAATATGTGGTATACAATGGGAGGTGTGGTATTTCTATGTAATATGTGGTTTAGAATGGCAGGTGTGGTATTTCTATGTAATATGTAGTTTACAATGGGAGGTGTGGTATTTCTATGTAATATGTGGTATACAATGGAAGGTGTGGTATTTCTATGTAGTATGTGGTTTACAATGGGAGGTGTGGTATTTCTATGCAGTATGTGGTTTACAATGGGAGGTGTGGTATTTCTATGTAATATGTGGTTTACAATGGGAGGTGTGGTATTTCTATGTAATATGTGGTTTACAATGGGAGGTGTGGTATTTCTATGTAATATGTGGTTTACAATGGGAGGTGTAGTATTTCTATGTAATATGTGGTTTACAAAGGGGAGTATTTATTGGAGATTTGGGCTCTATTTCTGTCATTCTCATCTTTAATGCATCCTGTCTTTCCCATTGCCATTGCCCTGCATTCCCTCCTACTTAAATTATATAGCAGCGCTCCTCACAATGTATGAAGAAGGCACTTGGTAATTATAGTTATGTGTATACCATTATCACAAAGCAGCAACAATTAAAAGTAAAGGATGTGCCTATATCTGCAACAATTTGGCAGGTATGGTGCAAAGCATTCCTCACCAAGGCTAAGCAGGAGAAGCCTATGGTTTCCCATGGAGGCACTTCTACCACATGACCTGACTTTGACCCTCATATACAATATGTTACACATGTTGCACCTTGTATATTTGCCTAATACCATCAGATCATTCCAACATAACAGTGACAGCAGTGCTGTGTGTTCTTAATTAAAATAGCATGCAAATTATTGTTATTATGTTTTCTGCATATATTACAGTTATTTCTAATCTATGCACTTGTGAGTGGAGAATTCAACTAACAAGTAATTTCAGTATGAAAACATATTACTTGCCCTCCCTTACTTGCGTCCTAAATAGAATATTGCAAGTAGCCAACACTACTGTTATTTTTAGGTGCGTTTGCCTAAGGTCAGAGCACCTGTTGTCATTATTCACAAGTGGTACACAGACAAGAGCAGCAAATTAAGTTGGCAGGACTAGAACACTCCCTGTAGCAAATCAGAGCATTATAATGTTTAACCCAGCCAACTCCTGCATATCTATGTGTAAACTTGAATCAGAAGGGGTACGGGCAGTATGCAGATAAGGGGCGCAAGGACCCCATTGGGACATAGTACTTATTTGGGCCACAATAAAAGTTTACTGGCTTATACATGTAAAATCTGTATAATTTATTGAAACAAAAGAGGAACCTTTTGCAGTTGTGCCATATCTCAGTTGTCATACCTCTTGACACCATTAAAAATTCCACATGGAGACAGAATGTGTATACTGCCACCACCAGTGGGGCGTGGTCCTCATATCTAGGTGGGTGTGGCAGCGTCTGAATGGGAATGAGGCATGCCCCTCCCCTGTAACATGTTTGGCCTCTTTCACCTCTGAAGTAGCACATCCCCCGCACCACCACCTCTTTAATAACACATTTACACTTCTCACCTTTGTAGTAACACCCCCGCTCCCCCACACCACCAGTTATACATGTATAATCTTTAATCCTTAAAAACATGCCAAAAAAGTATTCCTACCAATAACACAAATACTTGTGTATTAAAACATAAAAACACTACCCTAAATGATACATTTAATATCTGTGAATTGGTACTATTAATAAATAACACCTTCTAACCTCAAATGTGCAATATGGAAATAATACTAATACTTTTCCCATACAGAATTATGACAGACAGCTAATACTGTAAAGTTACCTTTTCTCTATCTAATAATCAGATATTTAGTTATCAGTATTGGGCGACATAAGAAGAACCAGATTACAACGGCACATATTAAAAAATGATATCAATGAGTGCTGATAAGTGGAGAAGAAACAAACTCACCCAGAATTAATTGTGGGTTATACATGTACTGATACCAGATACCCATTAATTGTGAGTGAATAAAAAATAAGGAATAAAAAAAGGTGCCGGGAAAACTAAAATATAATAATAATGTGGCTAAAAGTTTGATATGAATTAGCGATCATAAGTGAATGATGATGAACTTAGTGAAAAATAATAATAGCAATAAAAAAAGAAAAATATGAGAAAAGTGTTATTATTAGACAGATATTATGCAACAGAAAATAGGTGAATGTTATTGTAAAAAATACTCTACAATGAAATGAAAAAATGTGAACTGTGATATCTGATGAGTCCAGGATACACAAAATATGCTACAATCTTTAGTGTTATTACCAAAACTGTAATAAAAGTGCCTTTCAAATAATAAATATAAATATCATTACAATATAGTGTCAATCTAATGTAGCTTCAATAAATGCTAACAGCAATATCAATATATAATTATCCAAACTAATACCGATTCACCATTTGATCCACCTAGTATATATACCCAACACATTGCTTCTTTCTTAGGTATAAATAGAAAAAGGATAAATGTTGTTTCCTAGACCCAGTTCATTTATTTTGTAAACTAACCTCTTGTGTGGCACTGTATCGAAGGTCTTTGTAAAATCTAAGGAGACCACATCTACTGTACTACCATGGTCTAAGCTCCCACTAAGTTCCTTTTAGAAACTAATTAGATTAGTTTGACATGACCTATCCCTCCCAAATCCATGCTGATTCCCACTAATAATCTTATTGCTTACCATGTATTCATGAATACTATCCCTTAATATACCTTCTAGTAGTTTCCCCACTATTGATGTCAGGCTTAACAGTCCATAATTCCCTGGTTGTGATCTCATTCCCTTTTTAAACAACGGCACCACATCTGCTATTCGCCAGTTCCTTGATACTGAGCCTGATGAAATTGAATCTATGAATATTAAGAATAGTGGTCTAGCTATTTCTGAGTTTAGCTCCCTAATAACCCTTGGGTGTATGTCATCTGGACCCGGAGCTTTATTTATCTTAATTTTAGTCAGTCGACTTTCGAGTTCTTCCTTTGTCAGCCAAGTATCAATGACCAAACCAACCAATATATCAGTTCCAAAGATACTTCCTGACATGACAAACAGACAAGATCAGCACCTATGATATCATCCTCACCTAATATTGCTACCATTCCCTGTTACAGAGCTTTTGGGGTGCACAGACTGCAGAATTACCTTCCTTGAAAGCCAAGATTTTCCCCAAGCGTTCTCTGAAAACACATCTCTACAGACAAGCTTATGAAATTCCCAAACCTTCTTCATTTCCCAAATACATTCTACTTGATTGTCAGCCTCTACATATTTCACACAACACTTATATTTATTCATTCAATAACCAACACTTTGACCCCAAAAACAGCATTGCTGTGGGTCATATAGCCCCACCAATGACTTTTTCCTGTTGCAATGTTTTAGGACCAATATACAATTTGTGGCATTTGACCTTGTATCAAACTAGATTAAAAAGTAAACAAAGAAAAACAAAATAGACTATTTATGTACATTTAAAAAAAAAAACCATTTAAATCAATTTTTAAATCGTAGAACATTCAGGAAAAGAAAATAACTAAACACAGAATTAGAACAAGAACAATGAATATTGGAGCAGATAATTTTTTTAATGATAAAAAGTGTAATTGTTTTTTAGTATTGCAAAATTGTAAATCTGATAGCAACGAGCAGTTAACATTCATGGATATAGCGCACAGTAGACTATGAATAATATCTGATTGGTTGCTATGGGTTACCCTACATCTGCACATTCCCGCGTTGCTAGTACTGTAAATAACTGCATTATCTTGGAGAAAGCTTTACTAGCATTTATTGTCTTTGATAAGTAGTTATCAACTATATAACACTGAGTGCATGCTTTGTCTGATGGAAACTGTTGCCATGAAAATTTACAATTGTAAGACTACACAATGAGCATATAATTGTGACTAAAAGCGGTCAGTTCTGTTTACAAAGTAACAGATTAATTATGAATGCGCTGTACTGGGGATTAGCCCTGTGAAGCCAAAGATAGTTAATTGAATATTTAATGAATTGCTTGTGTCTACAACAAACATTTTCTGTATATTTCAGTCCATTTATCATGACAAGTAATCAGTTAAATATGATAATAATCCTATCAGTATTGACTTAGAATCAAACCTTGGCCATAATAATGTACATATAAACAAAATTCTTTCCCAGATTCCTCTCTCACTGCAGTGTGTATCAGCCAGACTTCCTTGTATTTGTTTAATGAAGAGTAACAATTATAAAGAAGTAAATTGCTGAGGGCTGCGGTATCAGTAAGTGTCTTATGACAGACTGCTGCTCGCAGATGAATGTGCAATCAAAAACACATCCAGACACACAAATGATAGATTAGGTGACAGACTCAAGATAAATATATATCTGTACAGTGCTACAAGTTATAAGTTATAAAAAAAAACCTAGGCAAATAATAGAGAAGCAGCTTCCACATTTTGGTTTACACCCATTACAGTTTTACCGCAGTGCGGTCATATGTATTTACCCTGCAGTGAAGGCATGTAAACCACATGGAAATGCAGATGGCATAGGGGCCCCTATTCTGTATGGCCATCATACCAAACGAAAACTGTTCATACTCACAGGGTGAAAAGCTATCACACCAAAAATCCAATCTATTTTGACCCATATTTGATAGGGATCAGTTAGCACACTGATACTATGGGATAATAATCTCCATTATGATCTAACTGTCTGCATAAATTCATACTTACCAACCTTTTTAAAGTTCTTTCCGGGAGATCCCAGGCAGGGGGGCGTGGTTGGAGGGCGGAAGGGGCGGCCGCGGTGAATCGCGTCATTTTGCCATTTTTGTAGCGGGGCCAAAATGTCATTTTTACAGCAAGAGGCCGTTTGCGAGATATTTGCCTGCTCTCCCGGGAGTCCGGGAGATCTACCCGAATTTCGGGAGTCTCCCGGACATTCCAGAAGAGTTGGCAAGTATGCATAAATTTATAGTGCTTGCATTCACAATAGAATGTACAGTACAGGGGCGTAACTATGTGTACGCTACGGGGCCTGGTAGTGAGGTGACAAAGCAAAGCATATTCATCCACTCCATAGGCCCCTATTCTGCTGTGTATACATGGTGACCGCCACATGGATTTGAGCTTTCACTTCCACTATGATAATGATAATACTTACAAATTAAAATAATTATCACAGTGGGAATGAAATCTCAATCAGGGCTCAGTGTGCACGTGCCAGCCTACATGCATACCCAGGAGAGCAGGTCAGGGTCCTCCAAAGCAATAAATATATACATATGACCAGGACCCCAAAAAATGCTATGTGGCCCGATGATTATTATGCCCCTAGTACAATATGTACTCTATCCTCAGGAAATCTGCAAAGTTACAACAAGCACTTTTACCTATATAGCAGCAGATGATGATCTATCACATATGGTCAATTGATTAAAAGGAATAGTTCTAAAAATAATTAAATATAAAATAATATATAATTTGCTCTTGCCTCTGTATAAATGCAAACTTAACACGGACAGATTTTGAAAATGAATATATCTAGAGGGTGCAAGATTTTGCCTCTTCTGATGAGGATCTGAGCAGATCAGGGTGTCCTTTGCTGAATGTGGGCTAGATGTATAAATAATGCCCATAGTTGAAAAACAAGATTTTATTTTGCTGGACATTATTTAAATGTAATTCAAGGGGTGGGCGCATTTGTGTGAGCTAGGAGTCGTAGAGCATTTTTCTCCCCACAAATGACTAAGAGATGGTAGAAACCAGTCCTTGGCTCCTACTTCAAACTGATGTCTTCTGTATCCTCAGGAACAATTTATATGGGAAAGTGTATTTCTAGATGCATTTCAACCAATGTACATAAAAACATTACATTACAAATGTCATGGAATAAAGTTAGCCCCGTGAATGTGTGAAGTAGATAAAGAAGAATATTTGCGCATGATTTGAAATTTCGGAAATGACCTTTAGGCAACACGCGCTCTCTGTATGCACAGCTGTGAATGTAGGGCAGTCGAGCAGCATTGTGTCATGCCCAAATACCATTCTGTGTTCACATAGAGTGTCTGTGGAAACAAAATGTACAGAAAGTACATTCCAAAGTGTTCAATCAATGTTCATTTTCTAAACGTTTGCCGATTGTTGAAAGGCACCCTCAGTGCGAAGTACTGTGGACTCCTTATTACTACAGTTAGAAGTTGTTACTGTTGAGATTATATAACACTAAAAAAGCTTTTGTATGAGATCCCTGTAGCCAAAGAACTCTGCTTCCTGCAACCTGCTAGTAAGTATATAGAAACTGTAATAAGAGGCATAATACAAACATTACAATGGAAACAATTACATTTTAAAAAAGCTGACTGACTTCTTTCTAGGCTACTAAGTAGTGGTCCTATAAATAGTGGATATAATTACATGATCTCATGTAAATAGTAGATCTAAGTAGAAGATCTAATGTATTTAGTGGATGCCATGTAAACACTATCTCTAAGTAATATATCTTGTAAAATTAGTAGCTTAGTGGTACTGAATGGAAATACTACATCTAAGTACTTTATCTCAAGTAAATACTATATTTTTGTTCCATTGTAATCAATGCTTATACCAATTTTAAATGTCACTAATTGAATAATATAATCAGTTTTGCAATTTAAAAACATATATAGTTTCTTAAAGTGTACTGATTATCAATGGTCTCAGCAGGATCAGAGGGGTAGGCATTTGGAAAGGCTGTGGGGGATAGCAGGTACAGTATATAAGTAATAATGTGATAGCATACTTCCCAACTTTTATCCATGCAAATTCTGCAAAAAATAAGCCCGGTCCAATCTGCGCAAACACCACCCTCGATCCGCCCAAACATGCCCCTCTTATGTAAGATCCACCCTTTTAGCCCAAGAACCGTAACTGCTCCGATGAAATTATGATAGTCGGGAGCTATGTGATAATAATGCACATAGGTCAGAGTTAACGTAGCGGCATCACGCCAGTCACTGTACTGCCTGTGTCTGCTACAGTCTGTTTTCCATGCATTTTCCTAATGTGCTGTGATTCATGAGCTGGGCAGCTTCCAGGTTGTATACATAGCAATGGACACATGGGAAACATATATGTGTCCTTCTGACTGTTGCTCCTAGTATTCTTCAGTGTAACTCAGGGCCCTAACAGTAATAATCGGTAAAACAATAATAAAAACGTTATATTTGTGCAAGGTCAGGAGTTGGTATTTAAGGTACAGTGTGGAGACTATGGGAGAAGAGGCAGAGCATTATTGTGTGGGAGAAGTGTAGAGGGGATAGGGCTCTATTATCTACTTTTCCTCCCCAACCTCTCTGCTTGTCTTTTATCCTGTGTGTCCAACTGCCTCTCTGCCATCTACACCTGAATTTTCTAAAGCTACATAAAGCTAAACATGTCCCAAACTGAGCACAGCATCTTCCCCCTTACTAGTGTCATTTCCCCTTCTCTTGTTCCCAAAGCTGCTGTCTGTCATTGACTCTGCCCTCAGCTAAACTCCACACTTCCTGTCTCATGCTCTGACTTGTCATCTACTCCTTGACAGAATACACCCCTTTCTCACTCAGGACATTGCCAAAACCCTTGTCCATTATCTCCCGTCTTGGCTACTTCAACCTTCTGGCGTTCCTCTCACCTGTCTTTCTCCTCTATAATTGGTCCTAAATATATACCCGGAAGACTGATCTTCCTCTCTCGTCTCTCCACATATTCTGTACCCCTCTGTAAATCCTTACACCCATTAAATCCAAAATTCAATTCAAGCTACTCACCTTCAATGCCCTCACCAGCTCCTCCCCTTCATACTTCTCCAACCTTGTCATGAGATACACTCCAGCTTGCTCTCTTTGACCTGGCTCTGATATGAGCCTCTCCACCTCTCTGAAGACCACCTCTCATTCCCACCTCCAAGACTCCCATGCTGCTCCCCACTTATGGCACTGTCTACCCAGCCTTCCTTCACTCTCCACCAACCTTCAAACTTCCAAGCACTTTCTCAAAACCCATCCTTTCGCTATAGCCTATTCTAGCCCCAATCCGATACGATTCTCTGCATGTTCAAGTAGCTACATTCCTTTGTCCACTCTGCATCCTCGCTCCTATTGTCTTGGCTTCGCCCTCTCCCTCTAGACTGTAATCTCTCATGAGCAGGGCCCTCTCTACTCTCTGTTTCATGACTGTACCCCCTTCAACCTGTACCTCCAGTCAACCTCGTATGTACTTGTTCTGTTTTTATATGCGATTTCTGTTTTGTATGATTTGTAATCCTGACAGTCTGATGCTGCAGAGCTTTGTGGTACCTTACAAAGAAAGTATGACGATAAGTTAATGACAGGGTTGTATAACATGCATATGTTTGCCTGGTCTCATTGGCCCAGCATGGGAAATAGTTGCTTTGAATGAGTGCAGCTTCATTACACACAAACAAAGCCATATCTACGAACTGCTAACTTATGGTACATTTAGTGTATCCATCTCACCCTCCTCAATAAGTAAAATGTATCTTAGTATTAATGTAAAACTGCTCATTTCATCTTGAGTCTAATGAAAGAGGCCACTTTTAAATTAATACAGTTATTGCATGTTGCATAGTGCTTGAGGAGCCAATAGAAATACAGTGCACTCATTGCACATTTCATAGTCAATCACTTTTATTACTGGACTTTAATAGTCAATTCTTTGCAATAGTCAAGACGCTAGTTAATATATGTTAATATATGTATATTCAAATGTCACATATCTGCCTCTTAATTGCCAAGTCACAATGTATTGCAAATTATTATCTAAAATATATTATTTTATTCTGACTGTACTTGGAACAGATATGTAGTATATAAACTGACAAGGCCCAGAGAGTCATCTTACAGAAATGGAAAAAAACAGAACTAAACAATACTTTTCCAAAAAAGAATTGTTCATGCATTCCACTGTGATGCTTCTAGACACTGTGCCAAAGTAGAATCCAGACATATTAAAAATATCCCAGGATGACAGTACTTGGAATGGTTTGAAAAACCAACACTCCATTCATCGAGATGACTAATTGAAAACAGATGTCAAGAAACAAACTGGACAAAATCTGCTAAATATTTTACTACTTTTTTTTTCCTTTCTAAATTCAATGCTTTCTAATGCATATTTATTAATGCATATATACAAATAGAGTATATTATATATATATATATATATATATATATATGTATATATATATATATATATATATATATATATATATATATATATCACATATAGTGCATAAAGTAAAATATGCTGTTCCTGTTCTCACTCTGTAAGTTTGTCAAAAGAAGTAGTGATGGATAGATAATGTGACGTGTGCACAGGTCACAAACAGATAACCACAACATTAATTTCAAACAATAAAATGCTAGAGTATATTTTTTGCCCCAAACTTGCAGAGACATCAGTGATCACGTCTTTCTTTATGCGCCAGAAGTCAGCCTTTTATCCAGTCTCTGGCCAAACGTGATTCAAGATAGATAACCTGTTCCATTCTTGTCAACAAAATAATGTGACAGCAGGTATACGTAACTGATTGAGTTAAGCATAAACTCTTCAGTTATTTTTGGTATACTATTTAAGTTCATATTCATTAATATTGTATACAAGGCTAATTAATCATGGTTAAAGTGCATTTTTTTAATTGAGAAAGCAATGACTGACTTAGTTGTCCTATAAGGTAAAATGTAAATCACTGACTGTGAAGATCATTTACGGTACAGCATGACCAGTAGACCATTATGCATGAGAAACTCTATCCATAACATTTTTATACAAATATGAAAGCAAACTAATGTTTTAAAGCAGTGCTACCCGACTATGTACATGAGCAGGGTTGTATCTATAGCTCTGTGCCTGTCATTATCAGCTAGATAAGCAGTGTGCCACATAAGACACAATAGATAAATCAGTATCTCAGGGCCCTAACAATTAACAAAGCAGAAAACCAGTTTATATATAGCAGACCGTTCCCCAATCTCCTGTTCTTCTTCAGTCACATTTATCCCTTTTCATTTTTTTTCCCTTCTACTCAACAACCTCTATATATTCCTCCAACATCCAGAAAAATATGCTACGATCTAGCTTAAATAAGATTCTCCGGCAGCCGGTTATTTATACAATAAATGCAGCTCATTCCATGTAAAAACTGGGACGACACTGGCTTAAATTACTAACACTGATGAACAACATGCATACATCTGATGCCTGACTTGTCCAAACTTCCCACTGAACGCCAGACGCTATTTACTTTGGCAGTGTGTATTTTACACAAGCAACTTGCATAGTAGGGGAATTATAATCTTGAATTGGGATCAATCTAGTGAAGCTCTTAGAATTTAATAACCACAGTAATCAATATTGTAAAGCAAGGTAACAAAGACAAAGTAACATTACAGTAAGCATGACACATTCATTTCCATTTACTAGAAGTGAACTTGCATGATCAGCTGTGCATTACCACTCTTCACACAATAATAAACGTTTTAATAAGATTATATACCTTACAGAAGCTGACACATTTGCAAGAAGTTGAACCGTACATTTCAGTTTATACCAAGCAAAGCTGCTTTTATCACATCTGTGTCTGTCAGGGAGAATGATTTGCATTAACCCTTGTTTCTGTATAGCAATAGAATGGTGGTGAAGTTATCCTTCCAAGGGCTTCAAACTGACCTAGATCTTTAAATACATTTACCAAAGGGGATTGTCTACTCCGACTCAATTTCCTCTTAGGAAAATGCTGAGCTGCAATCAACTGTAGTAGCCTGGAGAGTCTGCATAGTCTGACTACAAGAAGAAGCGGTATTTGATGAATTATCTACACTGCCCTTTCAGCAAGAACTCAGGGTTTCTTAGACTGATGCCATCTTTTGATTCCAGGCTGCTCAGATATGCACACTCTGACTACAGTACTTTGACGTTGGATGTTGTTCATTCGGTTATTTGTCAACACAGGTTTCAAAGCTCATTAAGAGGTTTCCAAACAATGCAACTCATTAGCATCACATCAACAAAGAGAAATGCTAAAAACTGAATATAAAACGTCTCCTGCAGATGAAAGTGTCTATTTATATCCTATTTTTTGACCACTGCAGAGATATATTCTGTTTGATGAGTGGACTGGACTTGAGTAAGTCATAGTAACGCTGTCACAAATTCTTTCAGACTCTACAGTAAAGTCATCCTGCATTCAATATGATTTTTAGTGGGCGTTTGTGTGCAGAAAGAACCTGGAACTTCTAACAGAGAGCAGCTGTACGCATTGCAAATATTCTTTTTCTAAGTAATATTATTCCTATAGATAATATTTATGACTCTGCTACACTGACATTCCTGCTTGATTTCAATATATTATTAAATCCTGTTTTGTATTAATTAACCAGGGCTAGCGCTATCAATAGTCAAACCTAGTAGGTTGCCTAGGGCACCAATGGCTAGGGATCAACTAAAACACTGCATGAGTAACATCATTTAACTAATTCAGTGATTTTAATGCACTGATGCACACCCACAGGAAGCCCCAGTGTCGACATGAAGGGAAAGAAGCCAGCAGCTTCTTCCATGTGAACCTATCTGCAGCTGCTCCTCAATATCAATGTTATGTTGGGAGTGTGGCGCTTGGCTATGATGTCACAGTCATGCACCACACTACAAGTCTGAGGAGCAGAGTATGCCATCCCCAAGAAGCAGCAGTGGCCAGGGTACAGCATCCGAGCAGCCACTTCCCAGTGAGGGAGGCTCCCCCAGGGCATGCACTGGTCTTTCAATTAGCAAGCAGGTAAATTACATTTTATATCTAAGCAAGCAGTTATGTACAGGATGAAGGCAAAGATAAAAATATAAAAAGGAATACATAGGAAAAAAAGTCAATGCTGCAGACTGGTGTGGTGCTGCTAGAAACCCAATAGCCCCAGATCCAGAAATGCACTGGTCTAGTAAACCTAAATAGGTGATTAACCAGATGTTATTAATCCTTCCTCAGAACTAGAACCAGATGCTTCTCCTGTCTGAAGGCGTTACACTGTGGGGGACATTTATAAAACTAATACACAGATAACCAGGCAAAAAGGTACTGCACCCCAAACCAATAAGACAACTGGTTTTATTTTGCAAAATGTACTAGAAAAAAAATTGTCAGCATATGAACAGTTATAGCACCATCTATACAGTTAAATATGCACCAGTTTTATGCCTAATTTTCTGCATGTCTGTGAAAAATACAATGTGCAATCCAGCCAT
This sequence comes from Mixophyes fleayi, assembly GCF_038048845.1. NCBI lineage: Eukaryota > Metazoa > Chordata > Amphibia > Anura > Limnodynastidae > Mixophyes > Mixophyes fleayi. The sequence goes on along the minus strand of NC_134403.1, from coordinate 152,874,915 downwards.
GCTGTACAGTCATAGCATCTATAACTGTTATATAAGACACAGCTAGCATATAGTACATTTTAGCGTTCTAAAACAAAGCCCTGATTGCTGTATGTCTCTGTAACTATGTGAACTGAAGGTTGTGGTGGCCTTAGCAGTGCTATTGGGGTATTAAACTGCATACATAATGAAATCCCCATTTAATATCACTTGAAAATAAATAATGTACAGCTGTGTGGACCAAAATAGCCAAACTTTTAGGCATTCTTGACAACTCTCCTGGAATGTACGGGAGACTCCCGGATTCCATGTGGGCCTCCCGGACGAGTATGGCAGCCTCCAGCATCTGCCCATTTCTTAGTGAAGTGGGCAGAATTAGATCCAAAATGGCGCGATTCTCAGGGAATCCCGGCATTTGGCCTCGCCCCCCGCTGTAAAATGAGGCGTTTGCGTGATTACATCATGGACAAAATTGTGTGATTTGCATAGCCTCGCCCCCGAAACGCCCACCTCCCCTCAGGCAGCTCCCAGACGCCATCTTGAAAAAATCGGCAACTATGCCTTTAGGTTTTATTTTGTCTGCTCAGACGCATTGTAATAGATATAAGAGGAGCTATACGCCTGTTGTTACTAATTATTAAAGAACACTATATCCCATTTATAAGTAGGGTTTAATCTCTCTGTATCTTTCCATTTATTAACATGGTGTCACATTGCTCCTACATCCTACATCAAGCAACATTGTACATTTTGAACAAAGCCTTCCTCAGACAAGGAAGACTAAAGACACATTAAAAAGGAGCTTCAATGCTAGAACCAGCCCTGCAGAGATGTCCAACTCACAGCAGCAGGGAACGGGGGGTGATGGTGAAGGAAGAGACATCCATTTACCATTCATTTACTACATATGAATGTTTTAGCAAAGATCTGCCACAGAATGTCTCAGGTTTGGGCTGTAACATTAGCAATTAGCACTGGATAACCAGGGGCGCTGAGAATAATGGTAACCCAGGTTCACCAGGGACCCCTCAATATTGTGATGGGATTCAAAACAATGGTTATAGCCCCCAAGTTTGTCTTGCTAGGTGCCTGCTAATAGACAAAAGGTGGATACAGGCTGAGGTCCAGGCAAGCAGCTCAAATCAAAATCAGAATCCAAGGTCAGGGCAGACACACTCAAAATGGAATAACAAGGCAAAAATATGTATCATAGTCAAACAAGTCAGGTTATTCAGTAGTAGCTTTAGACAACATGCTACATTTCGGGTTTACAACTGCTCTAGATTGGTCAGGAGATACCTGCAGGTGCAAACAATCTAACAATCAGGTTCTGAACAACAATAAAAAATGAGCGGATCGTATCAACAGACTATGTGGCTGTATGCGGTACAGAGAGGCTACTGACTTCAAGCTGGGAGTCTACAGTTCAATGATCAGGCCAAATGTCTAAAAGCAACTCCGCTCAAGATGGAATTTCTCTCCTTAGTACGCCTCGTCTACATAGAGAAACATACCCTAGATTATAATCCCTACTTTAAGAGAATGGAGAGGTGGAGCATCAGGACCAATTCACAAGGGTGTGAACAGGGATTTTGCACTGAATGCTGTGTCTGATTGGATTGTTATGGCACTTGCTCCATCAGCAGTTGCTTCCAGTGCACTGAAACCTGCTTGAACTTCTCTATCTTAATTGCATTCCTGCTTCTGTTCAAACAGCAACAGCAAGATGAAGGACCTCAACCCTGGGGAGAGGGTTGCCCAGCAGAGATACTCCATTTAGAGCGCAGTTCTTCCTAAACATTATAGTAGGTGACATCAAAATAAACACAAATGAAAATATGCGCAGATGAGAAGTGTGTCCATTAGACTAAACGCAGTTAAAATCATGCGGGTGAGTGACTTACCAAAGGACCTATTATCTGTGGATTCCTGGAGTTTCAGCCAATGGGAGCAGGAAGGGGTTGGGACTTATACACAGTTATAAGTCAGTGCAGACAGGATATAGTTCTTCCTGCATCCGGATTCCTCCCACCCTCCCTGCAAGTTTATGGGCAACATTTGGAGTTGTTAGTTGGTTAGAGTAGGAGAGCAGTGTAGTCGGTAACTGTGCATATGGTGCTCGGGTGATCTTGTCATAGGTCACTACCCCTCTGTGGTTATGGTGTTATCTATGGTTGGTCCGCCTGTTAGTTGGTCCATAGGGCCAGTATTGTATGGTTTATAGTGGCGGAGTTAATAGGGGGCGTAGTCTTGCCGTTGGACTTGATCTTTGCACCGGCCAATAGATAAGGTATGATCCTGGGTTGGTGGTACTATGGTCTGACCTTTCCACCTTTATTGGTTTTGCGTTCCTGACTGCCCTGCTCTCGTCCGCCTTACAGTCCTATTAGTTTAATGATTAATAAATACCGTCATTCATTCCAACTTTAATTTGGTGTCCGTGTCTTTATTTGGTTTGGTATAAGGTTATGTCACAGTGTGTGTTATTTGGGGAAAACTTCCCCGCTATGCATTTTAATAAAAAAAAGTTAGTACCATCTATTTAGAAATGTTTTTTCTCAACATTTATAGAAGCATAAAGCAAAAATAAATAGGATATATCTTCAGTTTAACAACAAGAATGACATTTCTGAATAGACTGTCTAACAATCCAGCAGAGACTGTTATTGTTCTGGTGTGTAGATTTACAACATGAGGACTCCATACCAGTGACAGTGGGTAGTTTTTTATGGTTGTGTTGGGTTGTTCCATCTCACCAGAAAAAGGTTCCCAGGTACTGGCCCCATAGTTTTGGCCCAATTACAGAAAAGCTGTAACTTGATTGTAACTCTGTATGTGTCCTGTGCCGCAAGTCTAAGAGGTTACATTGAAATAAAAGATTTTAGAGTATTTGCACCCTACCCACATTTGCAGTGCTCCTAATAACAAATTTAGTTCTTAAAGCCTTTAATGGAGTTCACGGGTACCAGAGTGTACTCACGCTGCCCTGACATCTATGCTGATTATAATGTGTTATACTATAAAAACACATTAAAATTTGAGCTATACCATAATATGCTATCACAGGATAGCACATTATAATCAGTTATAGTTGGCAAGGGAGCGTGAAAACCAGAAATCGGAAGCTATAATGATTAACACCTTACACCAGAGAACAATGCAAAGCCTGCAGCAGTAGTAGAGAGTTTTTATAAGATAAGTTTGCCTAGAGTGTACTGTTAAAATAAGCTATTCTATAAAGCATATATGAATGGGAAAATACAGAATTTAGGTGGAGAACCCCTTTATGTAATTACATTCTGACTTCTTAAAATATGATTATTCACATTTATACAGTTTGCAGAACATGCTCACAAGCTAGAGAATGAACCTTTGATGAGAGAGAAACAGCTGACATTGAAAAACAGGAATGGATAGCTCTCCATGGAAGTTCTCACACTGATGAAAAACTGTGTGTCAGCAGTACCAAAAAAAGCCCCACAGACGATAACACCCGTTGAGCAATGCAATTATTGACAGTAAGGCAATATTGCTCACATAGTAATTATATATTTTTTATATATGTTATGTTCCAATGCAAAGTCAATGACTTCACACTTACATGCAGAAAATACAACTTCCTCATCTCATACAATCTTCCTGATGAGTTTATGAAAATCACTGAAGGTCATATCTTAATTCCAAGTGGCCACTCTGCAGCACAAATACAGCTTTATAACCATTATGGTCCTCGATTTACACCGCACAGGTTTGCAAAGCAAGATGACCTTCCTGGAAGAGCAGTAGGGGTTGAGTTGGGACAAGTAAAGACATCCTAACGAAGTAGGGAGTAGGTGTCTACTTTGAAGAATGCAGATTTAGTTCTGCAGAGCAAGATTGTTATATTATATTGAAATAAAAGAAGGTTTGTACTTTCAGGGCATTCTTTACTGTGTACACATAGTCGAATCACTAGGCAACCTAGACTTTAGCTTAATGGGTACTCAGGGCACAGATTACCTTAACCCATTTTTATGTTTTTTATTTCATTTACTGAGGACCCACATTACCCTTTCCAGCATTTGTTTTGCTCCTATTTCTGCTCCATCGAGACCTAACTTTATGGCTAATTGAATCTGTCCCTATGAGAGAGGTGTAGATTTGACCTGAAGCTGTCTGCACTGTGATTGGTAGTTCAGCAACTTTCTGCTGCTGAGCTACCAACCACTAATAATAAAGTGGTAGCTTATTAAGCAACACACCTCAAAGGCAGCATATATTTCAAAAGCTCATAAGAGCTGGTTTATTGTGAGACAGGTCAGTATTGTGACGCAATGCCCATCTGTCTCACAATAAAAGAGCTTTTGTGAGCCTTTGAAATATATGCTGCCTCTGAGGTGTCAGAGCACCACCTACATTGGAAGCGAAAGGAGGAGACAGACCCACTGTAAGCCTCTGGTTGAACTACCAATCACAGCATAACGACCTTCTATAAGAGAAAGTGACAAGAGACAAAGGAAAACGGGCAGAATCATGGTGGCTCATAGCAATCTCTCCAGACTCCCATAAAAATAAGATTAACAGTGGCAAGTAATTAGATCGCTATGGTAGAAAGGTGCTGTGCAGGCTGGTGGAAGCCTGTTTGGGAGAGAGCATTGCACATAAAAAGGTCTTTGAATTAAAATTAGTAAATGAGGTTTCAAGGGAACCCAGTTGCATCTACTTCTTTTCTCCAAGCTACTTTTTATGTGTAAAAGCCCAGGGGTTATATTATATGAAGGATCAGTTTCTGCAAGTCGTCGGAAATCGGCAACTTTGCAGGAATTTAAAGTGACGATGGCCTTTGAAGGCAAGTTGGCATTTAAAAGCAATCGTCACTTTAATTTTCCCCTGCAAAGTCGCCGATTTCTGGCGACTTGCAGAAACCGATCCTCCATACATTTACCCCCAGAAGTGCAAAAAACTAAGATTTGGGGGGGAACTACGTTTTATTAACATATATAGCCACAGAAAGGCAGGATTCTAACAGAGCAGACATATACAGTCAGGTCCATAAATATTGGGACATCGAGACAATTCTCATATTTTGAGCTCTATACACCACCACAATGGATTTGAAATGAAACAAACAAGATGTGTTTTAACTGCAGACTTTCAGCTTTAATTTGAGGGTATTTACATCAAAATCAGGTGAACAGTGTAGAAATTACAACAGCTTCTATATGTGCCTCCCACTTTTTAAGGGACCAAAAGTAATGGGACAATCGACTCCAAAGCTATTTCATGGACATGTGTGGGCTATTCCCTTGTTATTTCATCGTCAATTAAGCAGGTAAAAGGTCTGGAGTTGATTCTAGGTGTGACATTTGCATTTGGAATCTGTTGCTGTTGACTCTCAATATGAGATCCAAAGGGCTGTCACTATCAGTGAAGCAAGCCATCATTAGGCTGAAAAATCAAAACAAACCCATCAGAGAGATAGCAAAAACATTAGGTGTGGCCAAATCAACTGTTTGGAACATTCTTAAAAAGAAAAAACGCATCGGAGAGCTCAACAACACCAAAAGAGCCGGAAGACCACGGAAAACAACTGGGGTGGATAACAGAAGAATTTTTTCCCTGGTGAACAAAAACCCCTTCACAACAGTTGGCCAAATCAAGAACACTCTCCAGGAGGTATATGTGTCAAAGTCAACAATCAAGAGACGACTTCACAAGAGAGAATATAGAAGGTTCACCACAAGATGTAAATCCTTTGTGAGCCACAAAAACAGGAAGACCAGATTAGAGTTTGGCAAACAACATCTAAAAAAGCCATTACAGTTCTGGAACAACATCCTATGGACAGATGAGACAAAGATCAACTTGTACCAGAGTGATGGGAAGAGAATAGTATGGAGAAGGAAAGGAACTGCTCATGATCCAAAACATACCACCTCATCAGTGAAGCATGGTGGTGGTAGTGTCATGGCGTGGGCATGTATGATGTGACTGCTGACAAAAGCAGCAGGATGAATTCTGAAGTGTTTTGGGCAATATTATCTGCTCATATTCAGTCTAATGCTTCAGAACTCATTGGATGGCGCTTCACAGTGCAGATGGACAATGACCCAAAGCATACTGCAAAAGCAACCAAAGAGTTTTTTAAGGGTAACAAGTGGAATGTTATGCAATGGCCAAGTCAATCACCTGACTTCAGGCTGTAATTGACTGCAAAGGATTTGCAACAAAGTATTAAAAAGTGAAAGTTTGATGTAGGATTGTTTAGTTTGTCCCATTACTTTTGGACCCTTAAAAAGTGGGAGGCACATATAAAAACTGTTGTAATTCCTACACCGTTCACCTGATTTGGATGTAAATATCCTCAAATTAAAGCTGAAAGTATGCAGTTAAAGCACATCGTTTCATTTCAGATCCATTGTGGTGGTGTATAGAGCCCAAAATATGAGAATTGTGTCGATGTCCCAATATTTATGGACCTGAGTGTATATATAGATATATATATATATATTTATATATATATATATATATATATATATATATATATATATATATATTTATCTTTACTTTACTGACACAGATACATTTTCAAGAAGAACATTGGCTCTTTATAACTCATGCTAGATAGTTAAAAAATATGAAAACTAATGAAAAATAGTTTTACTTTACACTTACTCTACTACACACATTTTAGCTTTATGATAAACAGGGCGCCAATGATGATGTTGCGCTGGTAAATAATCTACCAAAAATGGATATATAATAAAAAAAAACTGGTATTTCTGTGATTTATAAACATATACTTAGCATAAGTTAATGTTATATATACTGTAGTCTGTAATCAACCAATAATAAGTTACACAGTCTTTACCAACCACCATCTTATACACAAGCATAGCCGAAAACTTTGGAACCAAACTGTCCTTGTAATCCTTTAGGCTGCGTACACATTTCAGGTGCAATGGCCGTACTGGGGTGTGTAGGAGCGTAAATATAACGCAAATAGAATCTTTTACGCTCCTCCATGCACTCGTGCTCCTACACTCGGCTAAAAACAAAAATGAAAAATGTATATATAGACAAAGGCTTACAATAAGTCATTAAAACCAATATCATATCAATCTTCAGAAAAGCTTAGTATTTACTTGAATGTTATCATAAAATCAGAATCCATGGCATGCTTGAATTAAACAGGTAAAAATATCAATTACTTAAACTGGCATTTCCTTTTTAGCTTCTAAACATACAAAAACAATATGGAGGTTCCAACAACAAAACATAAATAATTAGCATGACGTCAGCCTTAGGCTGAGCTGTGCTGATATTTTTAACTTATGCCATGAGACACTGAGATAATTTTTACCTGAAAACAAAGAGAGCCCAATTCATCAAGGAACGCAAAGTGAACACAATTTGCGCACAGGGACGCCTGTATTCAAGTTCAAGAGGATCTCAGGAAACCTTTATAAGTACGCTCTTTCTATATAGCATTTGCCGCAGGCAGACAGACACAACACACTGCAGGATACATACAATGCATATGTATAAAGTCCCATCAGAATGCACAGATGAAAAAATAATTATTAAATACGTTAACACTTGTTAATAATATAATCATTAATGAACATATATTGAAAAAAGTTTTTCTTTGTTTTTACATAAAATATATATATCAGGATTTTGTAAATGGCTACTGTACATAAAATGCATTTATACAGTTGCAATTAGTTGCAAACACATGTTCTAGCATGCATACGCGACCGTCATCACTAACTGGCACTAACACCTGACCAGTAGCTGGTGCAAGTGATACAGCTAAAAATCACATACCTGAGAGATGCCCAGAGCTTGAATCGGACAGATGTGCATGCGATCAACCTTGGCACGCCATTACCGTATATTGCCTATGTGCATTCCTCCTTTCCCTCCCCCGTACTGTACAGCCCTTGAAATCAGAAGTGTCCTTTGCGTTCAAAGATGAATTGAATGCACTTGCATTCCTGGAGTATAGTCCATTTCTGAGCATGCGCAAAGTGATTTTATGCAAAATATGACACGTATCGGGATTTACGTCCCTTAATGAATCAGGCCCAAAGTCTCAGTGTCAAACCCTTAACGTTTTTATCGGCATGCAAGAAATGTTTGAGAAATCAGACAATGGTGAAAAAAATCAACTATATGTTTTCACACAATAGATACCACTGCAAATACACAACAATAAGCAAACCATAAAATACAGTAAGACATGTTATCACTAAACAAACTGAGAGGATTAATCTTAACAAAATACATGAGATAGATATAGAGGGATTAGGTAAATACTTCAAAACATCATTTTAAAAGCCTACCCAATCATAAGCAATAATTCTGTTTTATTAATGCACAAGAAATGTTATTGCAAAGTCAAAAGGTTTGGTGATGTAGTAGGAAACACATGTTCTTTACTCACAATAGACAAACTGAAACATGTTTCAATAAAAAATCAATATATATATATTCAGCACTGGTTTGAATTATTCTAATTTGCAGCAGTACTTGAGAACAGATATACAGCACATGCTATATGTACCATCTATTTTCCATACTAATGGATAAAAAAAACTGGACTTGTACTCTGTACAGTATCTATCATTTTGATCATTGGTAACTGTGTTTTGTATGGATTTCGAAAATATAAATAAACTTTGACTTAAGCTCTTTGATCGCCTCTTAACAAACTTTGTTATGAAAAATATAGTTAGGCATCCCTGAGTCTCAAATGGTGAACCAAAGTAACTCACCAGATGCAAAATGATAGGTTTGGTAAAACAAACATTTTTTAATCATTCCAGGAGGAGATATGTTGGGAAGTTAAATATATCATTAGGAGAGCTAATCCTGACCTGACAGATGTGTTTTGGGAAGCCATAAAAAGAGACATTAATTCACAGTGGCTCTCTGAAGTTGAAGGGCATGCATTTTTGTATTGCAGAAATACACTTGTGTGTTGCTGTGATGTGTGGAATGTGTTAAGTATGTTGTAAGGAGCTATAGAAGACTAGCTCTCTGATGTCACTGGTGAAGGAAATGTGTTTCTCTCTCTCATGCAGGATTGTAGCTCTCCAGCTGCTGTGGAGCTACATTTCCCAGTTTGATCCTGCCGAAAGTCCATTTTGGGACTTGTAGTTCCACAAGAGCTGGTGAGCCACAGGTTTAAGCGAACATTGAGAGTATCACTTATTACGGAATCCAATATTTATTATATTATATATTTATATCTATTTATCTATATATACTGTAAATATATATTTATATTCAGTATCATAAATATTCCATAACGCACTAACCACCTTTGTAAATTGAAATATACTATCCAAGTACAGAAATTGCCGTTTTGATTTGATTCTTGGATTACTCTGATTCTATACACTGATATGCAATACCTTCTATTAAATATGCAAGTGTCCACAAACAGTACATTCCATACACCCAAAATACAAATTTACAGCCTCTTTTATTCAAGTGTATGATTTACAGTTGGCTCCCATTTCACCATGCCACTTGTTACAATACAGAGTGGCAAAGAGTTATAGATTAGATTTGACGTGTTTAACCTCTTCACTTCCAGAAAGCCATAACTAAAATATGGCAGGTCCAGCTAGTATGGCCAAGATGGGCAATCTCTATCAGCATACAGTCGCATTCCCATAGCGAGGTAAGGATAATGCAGGTGATAAATGACTCTGCAGGGTGCTCTGTGCAGGTGTGACGATATGCACAGCCTGGCTGGCAGTAAATGGCATTACTCACGTGTAGTCTATTGTCTATTACAATATTTATAAATAGCAGAACCTCGCAGCGCTGTCTGGACCCCCTCCCCCACTACACAGAGACATCTATTGTAATGTACCTGCTCACTTGCTACGCATCAGTAGAACAGGTGCAACATCATGCGCTCAGTTGGCACACACAGCAAGTCAGATCACTAATGATTAAACACAGCCAGAACGTGAATCCATGGAAATACCTTGGCTAGTAAAGTTCACATACCTTGGCTAGTAAAAGGGCATTTTGGCTGGCAGCAGCCAGGTCCCTCAAACTTGGAGTGCAGACAGCATTGTGCGGGTGCCTCGTTGAGGTGCCTCCCGTGGCAGAACATCCTGGGCTGTTACAGTTGCTACTGTGGTTGTTGCTGTTGTTACTACTACTGTGCTGTCCGCTTGCGGTGGGACTTCCACTGGGGCTGCCTCTGGGTCTCTGTCGGATCCCATCCAACAGCCTGACGAGTAGTATATTTGCTGGTAAATCATCCACCCCACATTCCACCAGGATGCGGCACTCAGGGCAACGCAGCTCATTCCTGGAGCTGACGATGCTCTGCAGGCAGCGCCGACAAAAGGTGTGCTGGCATGGGAGCACCCGGGCAGTAGTGTCCAGCCTCTCCAGGCACACAGAACACTCCAACAAATCTAGCAAGGAAGACTCATCCATCTCTCCTCCACCACCTCCACCACCACTTCCCCCTTCTTTTCTTCCTCTCCTCTCCCGTCTCCTCTCCTCCTCCTCCCCCTTAGATGGTTTCTGTGGTCCTTTAGAGGTGCACAGCCAGGATGCCCCGAGGAGCATCTAGAACAGCCGCTTGGGTAACACACCCAGCAGGGAACCTAAACAGGAGAGTGAACCTGGCCACGACCCATCAAACACTCGCCGCTAGTGCTGGAATGGCAAACGGAGCTAGAATCGTTCACATGGGTCAATGAAGTTGCCTTCTCCCTTCATAGAAACAAGAATCTTTTTCTCAAGTATCCTCTTGGTTCATTCTTCAGAAATTATTTTTGTGCCATCCAACAACTTTATGTAAAATAACTTCACACGTAGGTTAAAAGACCGATCAGAGATGCCAACATATACCAATAGGGCAGCAAAATAGCTTTCCTCAGACTTCCCAGAAACACAGCTGTCATAACGTTGTCAAGAGCACTATATGATAATGCAATATCCTAGAAGTGCAATTTGGGCAGAGAGATCAGTGGAAAGCCTGTGCTGTCTGCTGAGGTGCCAGGGATACCCAGGATCAGTAGGGCAGCCGCATGTGGAGAAGAAAGGAGTGAGCCAGTATGTTGGTTTCTTCATGTGACCTGTCCCTCACCCCCTCTGCTGCTATTGCAGTCTGCAGCTTGCTTGGCTGCTCCATAGCGAGCTCTGTAACCTGATCATACTCAGCCTCCCTCTGAGGAAAGGAGGAGCCGCGTTTCAGTCCTCCCCCCTCTACTTCCAATACGAGTGAGTGAGTGTGTGTGTGTGTGTGTGTGTGTGTGTTTGTGTGTTTGTGTGTGTGTGTGTGCCCGGCACGACTGGCAGCCTGGGCAAGCAGAGGAGCGATTGCGAAATATTAATCCAGGATGCCAGATGTTTTTCTTCTGGACACCAGAGAGAATTAGTATAGGGCTTAGACTAGCAGAATAGATATGAGCTAAGAGATTTAACATAGAAAGCCATTAAACAAAACATAACTTTTAGTTTAACCCCTTCTTTCTAGTCAGTGATCTTTATTTGCTCGTTATGTAAACTATTAAAATAATACAACTTTTTAAGACACAGAATACAAATACATCATGGGGCATATTTAACAATTACCATTTTTTGGCATGGTCATTTTTATTCCTTACTGCAATGACCATTTGTTAAAAGCATTCTGCCGGGATAGCAGCCATGATAAATGGCTGTCCTAGCGAAAACCTATCTCCTCTATGGTCACTATCGCAAGTGGCCACCATCTGCAGCAATCCTCTAGTTATAAATAGAGGGTGGACTTAAATTTGTGGTGGTCCCCTGAAAATGGCATATTTTGTGGGATTAGGGGGCTTGTTAAATAGGCCCCTATGACCGTAACGCTTACTCAGCCTGTATACAACACAGCTGGTTGTGAGCCCATTTCTAGAACACAATGAGGTCATTTGAAGGAAAACAAATTTGTCATAGCATGTTATGGCTGCCACTTCTTGGAAGAGTTGTATTTCCAACTGACACCGCAAAACAGCTATCACTCTATGGGGCCTATTTATCAATAATTTTTTTGCTGTAAATTCCTTCGAAAACGGAGCCGCAAATCTAAGTATTCTGCAAATTTATTATTGGTGCATCGCAACAGAAATCATAGATATCTGCTACTTTGCATTTTTTTTCTAAATACATAGCAGTTCCCATAGATGTCTATGGGGACTTCTATGTACCGCAATTTATCAACTTTGGTAAACACTTTTACACATATGGTAATGTACGCCAGCTCATTTTCAGCACTGTTAAGCTCTGCTCCGAAGAGCAGAACTTTACAGTGCATGTGCAGCCCTGTCACATGACCCAGGTCGGTCGGGTCAGTGCTGTTTGGATGCCTGTGCGCATGTCCGATTTATCAATCGGCGCATGCGCACAAGATTTGAAAGGAGGAACGAAGAAGCCACCCAGGATCGCATTGCGAAGATGGAGTTCCTGTGTTGGTTTTTTAATAAATTTGAGAAATAGTTCAATCCTTATCAATGCGATAAGGATTGAAAACTATTTTTCATTTTTTGCGTATATTGATAAATATGCCCCTATGTCCCTCCTCTATTTCCCACTGTGCTTGTTTGATATGTCCCTATTCTTATTTACTCCTCTGTCTCTTCCTCCTATTTCTTTTGGTTCCATATTTCATGCCAAACTAACACTGGATAGCTGAGATATAAACAGGTGCCATAAAGAGCTGGTTAGCTTCTATTTTCTCGAAAAACTTCTCAGCGAGACACTAGAAGGAGAAGTGCTGTCCATTGTGCTGGGTCGCCCCCTAGAGACTCGTATGGGGATCCTATGTTGCTACAAAGTGTATATTTATTTTCCTTCATCTATCTTCTACAGATTATACATAGGGAGCATTAATCACTGCCCCTTTGGTGCCTACAGTCTAAGGGGCCTATTTAACAAAATTTTTTGTATTGCCGATTATCGCGTTTATGTAAAAATTGTTATCACTGCAATTTATCAATAATATCCTGCAGAGGCAGTTGAGTGATACTCAGTAGCCTCGGTAACACAAGGTTAACTAACCTGTTTGCTGGGTCAGTCATAGGCGATATGTCCATGCTACATGGTTTGTTCATGCAGTAGAACTGGAAACCCAGATTTGCGCTTTCAGTTTTACTAATAAATAAAATACATTGTTAAAAATTAGATTCAATTATTAAAAATATTTTAAAAGCATTGTCCTTTTCAAAAAATGCTTTATTCAAAGAATAAAGCATTTTTTAATGAATTTTCTTTTGTAATCGCCACAATGCTTGTTAAATAGGCTTTCCCATGCTTTGCATGGGGAGTCTATTGATGGTGTGGGGTTACTGCTGACTATAGCAGTGCTATCACTGGTGGTCCACCTTGATTTATAGGACGTAGCCCTATCTCCACCGAAAACTACCTCCCTTTAATAAATATATCCCTAATTTCTCTACCACACAAGCACAGACACTGTCATAAGACAATTAATGTACCAGTAAGTTTTTGTAATGTGGGAGGAAAATAGAGAGGAAGGAAAAAAAGAGAAAGAAAGTGAGTTCATGTGTACTGTGTCCTAAATTATATGATCCTCATTACATTGCAATTGTAAGACTTATTTCAGTAGTCAAGTAAGCATGTTTATTCCTCATACGCAGTAGAAGAATGTTTGTTTTTCTCTAAGATAGCCGACATACTGAGATATTGCCAGTAATATCATGCAATTGTCCTGATATTGCAATGTATCTGGCCCCAAAATGAGCAGGACACCCTTTAATAATCAGATCCAATAGATGGGATCATTATCGGGCATGTCCGAAAATAAGGTCAGAAGATGACTGCTATGTGCGGTCATCTGGTTGCCTAATTGGTTGGCAATCTGGTCTTTGGCACTTGAGGTGAGCGGCAGAATTAGCATACCATTACCCACTTATTGCCAGACTTAACGGGTCTGAAGACATCAACCTATAAACTTGTGGCATCCAAAAACTAAAAGTCTCTCAACTACAACATATCCCCATTAACTTTGTCCTGTTTTACATTATTAGTGTATTACAGGCCTGGATGAGACCTACAGACCTGCCTGTACAGAGTACACACAGGCAGATTGTATCATTGTAAACTGTTTGGTTGCTGTGTTTGATTTAGCTGTTATTATTCCTTTTATGCTGCCTCGTTTATTTTTCAATAAACAGTTCTATAGTCAGTGGATTTGCATTGTGTTATGTCCAGTGATGACAGTCCTGCACTGATGTCAACAGCTCCCTGGGGTGCAAAGGTTATTTCATTTTTAAATACAGTTTTATTTTCTTTACAATTATTTTTACCTGGCCTCCATGTGGAATATTTCCAATTACCCATATTCGTGTTTTGCATAGCTTTGGGCATTTCAGTAGAACAGTACGCGCTAGAATAGCAAAGTAGCATTAGTAATAAAAATAAGACATTAGGCTGAGAATTTTTCTTTTTAGCCAATTCAGCCTTGTGAGCTTTAACAATTTTATAAATACTAATTTTACAGAGAGTGCTCTTTTTACACAGAAATTGCCTTTTAATGTGTTTTCTCACACAATATATACATCATCAGCTTCACTGCATAGGTAATTTACATGCATAAATACTGTAGTGCAAACTGTGCTGAAGAGTGTTAAATAACTTTGGTTAAGAAAATAAACATAATCAAAGCAGCTGTAATGCTGCTTGTTCAGCGTGATCAAAATATAAAATTGAAAGAAGGAAATCTGAGGAAGACATATATCCTTAAAAAAATGGTTTCTTTAATCTTCATCAGTGGTGGGACTTATAGGAAGCAGTCCGCAGCTGCCTGGATAAAGTATTTTATTGTTATGTCTCAGCCTATGGCTACAGCACAGGCCCCCTACCTCCTATCAGTGGCGGATCCAGGCGGATCCAGACACTTGCTGCCGACGGCTGCACAGTATGTGCAGGTCCGTCCAGCCGTGACAGGCAGGGACAGTGTGCTGCCCGGCTGCTCTGATTGTGTAAACACAATCAGAGCAGCCGGGCAGCACACTGTCCCTGCCTGTCACGGCTGGACGGACCTGCACATACTGTGCAGCCGTCGGCAGCCTAAACTGTTAGAAAGGGTCGGGGCCTAAATCGCCCCCCCTAAATCGCCCCGGGTACAGTAGTTTTCTAGATCCGCCCCTGCCTCCTATCTTGAGGCTCCTCCCTCTTACAGACCACAGTTAGACCCCTCCCTCTTCCTCCGCACCACAACGTGCAGTACTGTCTCTGTCAAACCCCTGCTTCTTGTGTCTGTGAGTAGGGGCACAAATAGAAATGAGATGTTGGTGGTCTATCTTGTAAAACACTGACTCAAAAACTCTTCTACGCTCATGACTTGAATAGTTGCTTCACCATAAACATCTTATGCAAGTCATTTATCATAAACTATAAAATCTGTATTAGGAACAGACACTCTGGGAACACCTTCACAGGAACAGACACCTGTTTATAGGAACAGACAAACTGGGCACTGAAGGGGTTAATGAAATTAATATGAGTAGAAATAATTGATGATGTGTGGGTTAATTAATAATGGGGATACAGGGTTGTTATGATGAGTGTAATTTAATGATTTTGAGGAAAGGTTAATCAATAATAAGGGGAGGATGATATTGTGTGGCGGTCACAAAAAATGCTCTGTGTTATATGGTGGTCACTAAGATGCTCACTGTGTTGTATTGTGGTCATTAGAATGCTCTCTGTATTGTATAGCGCTCGCAGGGGTGCTTTTTGTATTGTATGGCTGATTCATGAAAGCTCTCCATATTGTATGGCGGACACAAGAATGCTCTCTGTATTGTATATCTATCATTAATACTGGCCAAAATTTCATGCAAAACATATAATACCTTCTTTGTGTTCGAGTACATATTACATGATAGATTCATTGGCGTATTTTCATTTATTTCAAACAAAAAAAACATTTGCTGAATTGTTGACACTAGAGTTTGCAATTAATCACAATTATATTTAAAACAATATGTTTTTCAATCTTTGAAAGCCACTCCTGCCAAGAAGAGGTACAGAGAGCAATAGGAGGGAGGAACCTTTTCTTAAGCTGAAGTGCACAACTACCAACATGGTTGGGACACCCTAAAGCAATGGGTACAGGTAGGCAGAGGCAATGTTATTTTTTTCATTTATATTTCTAGGGTGACTTTGGAACCGGTGGGAGATTGACTGTGGATGTGACCCCAGTTAGAACGATCTATTTGATGGTGACCAACCAGGATTCTAGCAGTACTAAGGATTTCTTAAAGCTAACTACTTTCTTGTTAATGCTAACCCTGGGAACTCCTTGTTGCTGTACCACTTATATAACTGATGTGTGTACTCCATTCACTGGTGTGCTCAATCTGCTTTCTTGTCTCCACTCTGCCTACCAGTGCAGTGCTTTTCCTATTTGTGTGTTATCTCCGCCTACTGTGGTAGGCTCCACCTATCATTGCTGTGACTCTGCCTATCATTGCATATTGCATTGGTCTCACCTTAAAGAGATGTGGCAAAGACTAATGGTTTGCTTATTCTGCCTGCTTTAGTACTGGGCCCACCTACCATATATTTGGTCCCACCTACATGAGACCACTTTCAGAATTTTTTCCAGGGCCACTTTATGTTTCCAATCCACAACTGAACCCTTAAATAATAATTTGTGAACAACTGCCATACAAGTTTGTTTATTTTATGTACATTGTTAAGCATGTTAGATTTACAAAAAAGGACAAATGTACCTGTGTAATCAGTGGTTGAAATGGGCTGGTATACGGTGGTATGTCATTCCGCCACTTCTCCTGCCTTCACTGTAAGACTATCATACTCCATTCTCTTAGATTTTCCATACCGCCACTTATAAATTTCCACTTCGACCACTGTGTATAATTATGTGTGATGCATGCGCCGACCTGCATCTGCGCATGTTCCAAGATAGGAGAAAAACTACTTCGACCAGCAAGTTTCACTGATGTTAGGGAGAAGCCAGATGAGAAGTTAAGCCAGTCCAGTGTATATGGGGGGTGGTATCAAAGTATGTGAGTAAAAATCAGGGAGAGGAGTCTGTGAAGACAGAGAAGCTGAGGGAGGAAGACACAAAGTTTGTGAGAGGAGAGGAAACAGAGCTGAAGCAGAGAGAGAGACAACAGCAAATCAGTGAGAGAGAGATACTGTGAAGAGAGAAAGACCAGGGGCTAGATTTACTAAACGGCGGATTTGAAAAAGTGGAGACGTTGCCTATAGCAACCAATCGGATTCTAGCTTTCACTTTGTAGAATGCACTAAATAAATGATAGCTAGATGTCACGAGCCGCGGTGGTAGGCCACATCCTGGCGTGATCTAGCAGCCGGGCGCGTGCTCTATTTCTATGCTCTGGTTTTATTCTTTGGGATTATCCTTGTTGCATAGATGCAGGAGGGTGTAGTGACATCCTCCAACACCAGGGGGAGCTCCTATATGATTTTAACTGGTTCACTTTTATTTTTATACATGCTTCCTGGTTATCTTATCACCTATGCTAGTTCCCAGCTAGTAATTTATTAGCAGCCTCCTGAGGCTCATTGTCAGCCCTGTCCTCCTCCTTTCTGATTTGTCCATCATAGTATTTAAGGCAGTGAGAACTGGGCCTCACTGCTGGTTATAGTTCCTGCTCTGTGCATACTTACCTGCTCCCTGCTCAGTTCCCCTTCTCTGCCTTTGGATTGATCTTGCTGTGTATGACCTTGGACCGTGTACTGGACTCTGCTGTATTGCCTGTGACCTCGATCTCTGCCTGTTTCCTGGATTTGTTGTTTGCAGCCAGCCCTGACCTTTTTGCCTGGACTTCACCACCGCTGTATGCTATTTCACAATATCCCTGGGTTCTCCCCAGTCAGTACACATCTCACGACCCTCTGTCTGTCTGCAGCCAAGTCTGTCCCCACCACTAGGGGCTCCAGTGAACACCAGACTTTCGGAGCAGATTCCGGGTTTTGTTGTACTGGCTGGAGGGTTCCTGACACTAGAATCTGATTGGTTGCTATAGGCAACATCTCCACTTTTTCAAACCCGCAGTTTAGTAAATATACCCCCTGAGGTCTAAAGCTGCCATTTGGGACTGTGTGGAAGACAGCAGCCAGTTCAAACAAGGATCTTTGGAGCGAATTTATTCCAGATAACTATATAATGGTTATATTACTTATTTACTGGTGGATGGAGATACTACTCTTAAAGTGAAGAGTATAGGGATAGCTTGGGGAGTCCTGAAGATGTGGATTTTTGCTAGTGCTGGACTGAGACACATTTTGTAAGGGCAATAGAGATTAGGACAGACAAACTGTGAACCACCAACAGGGTCATGGGCGCCCAAGGCGCATTGATGCATGTGGCGAGCAAAGGCTAACCCGTCTGGTCCAATCTCACACAAGAGCTACTGTAGCATAAATTGCTGAAAAAAATAATGATAGCTATGATAGAAAGTGTCAGAACACAGAGTGCATCACAGCTTGCTGCATATGGGGCTGCACATCCGCAGACCGGTCAGAGTGCCCATGCTGATCCCTGACCACTGTCAAAATCGCCCCTAAATTGGCATGTGAGCACCAGAACTGGACCATGGAGCAATAGAAGAAGGTGGCCTGATCTGATGAATCATGTTTCTAGTATATCATGTGGACCGCCAGGTGCGTGTGTGACATTTACCTGGGGAAGAGATGGCACCATGATGCACTATGGGATGAAGGGAAGCTGGCGAAGGCAGTGTGATGCTCTGGGCAATGTTCTGCTGGGAAGCCTTGGGTCCTGGCATTCATGTGGATGTTACTTTGACATATACCACATACCTAAACATTGTTGCAGATCAAGTACATCTCTTCATGGCAATGATATTCCTTGATGGTTCTGGCCTCTTTCTTTCTTTTTTTTTTCTTTTTAAGAACTTTATATTTATTTTCAAAAATATAAACAGGTAAATAAAATAAGGGGTGGATACAGAAAGGGAACATATGAGGGGACAAAGAAAACAAAAATAGAACAATATATGTATACTAATAGACAATTTCAACATAGTAAGATACAAAGTACAAAAAATATTAAATATCAACAATCGAAACATTGGGGAAAGGAATCTTGAAATGTATAGATTAGGCACGGGGAGTAAAAAAAAAGGGTGGTGGTTGAAGTCACTGTATGATATTTAATCCTGTAAAGGGGCAATGGCCCTGAAGTACTCAGTATAAGGACTCCAGGTGGAAGCAAATTCATTAGGGGTAGGATGAAGAATGAGAGAAATAAATTCCATATAATAAACCTGCCAGGTTCCATTAATTATAGAGAGGATGATTCTTAATCTTATTCTTCCAGAATAAGGCAATCTGATATTTCACGGTAATTGGAATTATAGTAATCAATTTTTGTGTATGTTTAGAGACGTCTGAGACATGGCAGAGTAATAAGGAATAGGATAAGGAATGATAACATCAGTAATATTGGTGATTAAGAGGTGTATTTCCTTCCATAGGGGTGCTCATTTTGGGCAGTGCCACCAGATATTAGACAGAGTACTTTGTTGCCCACCACAAAGTCATCAACAAACAGGAGAGAAATTCGGAAAAATAAGCTTATGTGGGTCAAGCTACTAGCGCTTGTAAATCTTACGAGCATTCTCAGTAATCTGAATGCAAATTGAGGTTTTAGAAAGGTGAACTCTGATGGTATCCCAGTCCTCAGGGTCCAACGTTTCTCCCATGTTCTCCTCCCATTTAAGTTTCTGTGGGTCCTTAGGGAGCCATTGGTGTTTTAATATGAGATGGTAGAAACTGGAAATTAGACTCCTAGATGAGGACCATTGTGTGCAAAAATAGTGAGGAGGATTGGTGAATGTCAGGGTGGGAGCGAAGAACAGTGCAATATAGTCTCTTTTGAAGAGCAGCAAAAGTCTGGAAAAGCTGAGTGGGAGTCAAGCAGTTGAGGAAGTTAATGTCATGGCATGTCCATACTAGATACTGATTTGGGGTAAGTCCCAGAGATTATTGCGGGTTGTTCCACAAAGGAGTCATACACTATGAGTTGGAGGCAAGGTCATAGGAAGGGACAGTGTGGTACCAAGTTATCAATGAAAATGTCGGGGTAAAGTTGACATAGGTGGTCTATGTTGTGGACTGAGAAATAGGAGAGTCGACAGCAAATAAGAGTTGGAGATAACAGCTTCAATATGAACCCAAACTCTCATCTTGGGGGGCGAATGTAAGAGAACGCATTGAGTGAGATGAGTGGCTTGGTAATACTTAAGTAAAAGAGGGACACTGAGGCCACCCTCTTGGATGGGTTTATGAAATGTGCTAATTGTAATTCTACGTTTTCTTACCAACCAAATGAATTTGGCGGCCAGTTGTAAAAGCATTTTAAATGTGTTTGTGGGCGCATTAAGAGGGAGGGTCTGAAATGGGGTCTGAAACAAGTACAAAAGGCGAAGTAAAATATTCATCTTAAGAGATGCGAATCTGCCTGTCCAAGATGTTGGGAGTTTGTGCCATTTAGTAAGGTTTGATTTAATAATATCCAATGAGGAGGGAAATAAGCTGCATAAAGTTGTCTATATGTTCTGGTGAGAGAGCCCCAGATATTTGAGTTTTTGTGGTTGCTATTTAAAATCAAAGCATGCCTTAAGATGTTGTAAAATTGTAGGGGAGATCAAAAATTTCAGATTTTGTGCATTAATTTTATAATAAGACAGGTCACGGAAGAGGGATAAATCTTTAAGGAGGTTTAGAAGAGAAACAAGGGGATTTGTGAAAGACATAAGAATATAATTTGCATACAATGATATTTTAATTTCAGAGTCACCCTCTTGAATACCCGAGATATCAGGGTTTTGTCGGAGTTTAATAGCAAAAAGCTCAATCATGAGTGCAATAAGTACAAGAGAGTCCCCTTTTAGACGAACGACATTAAATAGTGACAGTGTTGCATTGGTGTTTGCACTTACCTGAAAGAGTTAACGTGGGGTGTGGGTCTGGCCAGTGATGCTGAGAGGAGGTCCTTGTGGCTTTGTATAGGTGATGCATTTCCTGGGTGAGTCACTCGGCTGACAAAATCCCGCCTACCCACGCCATTTTAAGAAAGTGTTAGTGTATAATGGTGGTTTAGCATAATGCCGGTTGGTAGGTTTACAGTTTTGGTGGGGAGGAACGCACTGCGATCAGTGGCTGATATAGACGGCTCTATCGTGATTGGCGCAGGTATCTGTCCCCTTACAAGGCAATCGGTTACTCTTGTCCCTTCGTGGGGAGGGGCCTCGCCCGGCTCAGTGAGGGAGGGGGAGTGAGTAGTGAGGTGAGTGCAGTTTACTCTGACGTCAGGTTAGGGCCGGCCAAGCAGTGGTGTTATGAGAGAAGTGGGTGGACTTAAGGCTATATTGCCATGTCCACGCTTGGTTGGGTATCACTGGAGCTGATCTTCAGTGCCCTTTCTCCGCCACCAGGTTTTAATAGGTTATAATAAAATAGTTTTTAGTGCCACTTTACTCAAGTCTCCGTGTCTTTATTCTATATAAGTTGTTTATATTATTTAAGGTATTGTGTAGAGCGAAGAGCATACACAGTGAACTATTTATTAAAGGAAAGAGCGGGCAGTCTTGACGAGTTCCATTTTTTATCTAAAAAGAGGAAGATTTGAAGCCATTTGCTAAAACAGAGGCTGTAGAATTAAAATAAAGTGGCGCTATGCCTCTGAGAAAGGGACCCCTTATGCCCATTGCTGCCATGATCAGTCGCATATAAGGCCAGCTCACCCTATCAAATGCCTTTTCCGCATCAAGGGCCACAATCAAGGTGGGGAGGTTACGGGTATTAGATACATGAATGACGCTTATAACACATCTGATGTTATCCAAAGCCTGACAGATGGGGTTTAAAATCAATCTGGTTTGGATGTGCAAGGGAATCAATCACGCAATTAAAACTATTGGCCAGAATTTTGGCAAACAATTTAAGATCCACATTCAATAAGGAAATAGGATGGTAATTGCTTTAACAATGGGGATCCCGACCAGGTTTAGGAATAACAATCATGTTTGTGCGAGGGCTGCCATTTCATATTTACAGCCGCAAAGAATAAACTTGAAGAGACTTAGCAGCATGGGCATGAGGGCGGTGGTATTTTTTGTTATAATAAATGGCAGTGTATCCATCAGGCCTAGACACAAAATCATTTTTAAGTTCTTAAATAGTTTGTTTAATTACTTCAGCCAAGATTTCCCTACTACTGATGTAAGGATCACTGGTCGGTAGTTACTTGCCTCTTCCTTGCTTCCACTTTTGTGCAGTAGGACTACATGTGCTCTTTTCCAGTCATCATCATCATCATCATTTATTTATATAGCGCCACTAATTCCGCAGCGCTGTACAGAGAACTCATTCACATCAGTCCCTGCCCCATTGGAGCCTACAATCTAAATTCCCTAATATAGACACACACTCACACACAGAGAGGGAGACACTAGGGTCAATTTTTTGATAGCAGCCAAATTACCTACTAGTATGTTTCGGAGTGTGGGAGGAAACCGGAGCACCTGGAGAAAACCCATGCAAACACAGTCCTCTGAAACTACTCCTGTAGGTAGTGTCTGGTTGAATAATTCTGCTAATGGTGTTACCAGCACCTCTTTAAGCTCTTTTAGTATGCTTAGATGTATCCCACCTGGCCCCATTGATTTATCCACTTTCTGTTTTGAGTGCTCTGTTAGGCTCTTCTCTGTAAATGTACTTGCATCTACCTCATATTTATGAGTATACTTGCAACTGAACTGTGCCCCCTTCCCCTCTCTTTCTGTAGTGAACACTGTGCACATATAAATATTAATATGAACTTCTATTACCTTGTCTCCTTCAACAAGACTCTCACTCTCTCTCTTTATTCTTATTATTCCTCCTTTTGTTTTTCTCCTTTCACTTATATACCTAAAAAAGTTTTGCCCTCATTACCTACTGACTGGGCCAGAAATCTGTCTGCCTGATCTCCCCTTTCATAAAAATTTTGTTGGAGCCATTCTAGGGTTTTAACCACCCTTTTTAATCAAGAATTTGGTGCATTTGGCCTTTGAGAGCAATTAGTTTGAGATTTGTTTTTCGTTTGTGTTTCTAAATCCGCAATGTGCTTATGTTTGGCTTGTTTTGTTGCTTATGGGCTTCAAAGAGGCCCAATGGGGTTAAGTCCAGGGAGGTATTAAGGGAGAAAAATTCCTGAATGTTGGAGACAGTAGTGACTTGTTCCTGCTTAAAATACATTTGCAAATGTGTGCAACTGAGACTTTTGCATTTTTATGTACAAGTAGGAATGGCAGCTCCGGTGCTGGTTATAGCAGTGTGCTGGGGCATTTTTCTGTGTTTGTTCCTTTCAGGATAACCCCAACCTTTCAAACACCTGCTATGAGCCTATATATTAATTGAGCAACTTCCACTTCTGTATTTTTTGTTTGAGAGGCATGTTGGTGTCAGTAGCTGAGGGGGAGTGCTGGCGTTGTATTGCCATTCAGAGGCTTCTGGGGTACCTCTTAGTAAGTTAGCTCTCAATTTAAAACTACATATAGGTATGGCCCAAATATATGGGACTCTCACTGTTCAGAGTTAGGACCACCCTATTAGCAAAAGCACCGTGGAGTGGTGGGTGGCTTAACATACATTTGCAAATGTGTGCAATTGAGACTTTTGCATTTTTATGTACAAGTAGAAATGGCAGTTCCTTTGCTGTTTATAGCAGTGTGCTGGGGGATTTTTTCTCTGTGTTTATTCCTTTCATGATAACCCACCCTTTCAAGCACCTATAAATTGATTGAGCAACTTCCACTTCTGTATTGTTTGTTCTTGCTTGAAAAAGAGGGCATCATCCAAGCCTCATTTTGGCGGCAAAGAAGAGGACCTACACAGTATGCTTCAATCAAGATAGAAGCATAATCAAACCATGTAACCAGAGATATCTTTGAATGAGTTAGCTTTTGTGTAGTGAAACGATCAGCAAGAATTAAATCTATATGGGTGTGAAGGTTGTGTGGGGCAGAGAAATGTGTAAATTGTTTAATAGAAGTATTTAACATATGCCAATCATCATATAGATCATCAGATATAAGCAATGTAGTAAGGCATTTGGAATCGCAAGAAGGGGGAGGAGAGGAAGAGAACATGGAAGAATGATTGACACCGGGTTTAATGTCGTATTAAAGTCCTCATCCACAAAAATGTGACCTTCAGCCAGCTGAACCAGCTAGTTCATCGAAAAAATCAGTGAAAAAGGCATTCTGTCCCACATTAGGGGCGTAGACCGAGGCAATTTTGAGCTTCACGGGTCCTATAGATCTCACTATAATAAGATATCGTCCTTGGGGGTCCACTGCTGAGGAGTCAAGCAATGAATGGGAGTTTATTATGAAAAGGATGGTTGTGCCCCTCTGCTTACTCTTGGTGAAAGCATAGTACGCCTGAGGGTAAGTTTTACAGGACAATTGTGGATGGGGATTTTAAAGTGCGTCTCCTAAAGAAAAAGATCTACTGTACATAGAGGCATTTGAAATGTTAAAGGGTCATCGTACATTTATTGGGAAATTTGAGGCTATAAATGTTTAAAGAGAGGATTTTAAGAGTCAAGGAGTATGTGAGTACCAGGGAAAGATATAAAAGACAGTGACTTCAAAAGGAGAAAAGAAAAGGTAAGAAAAGGAGACAAGTCCACGGCAGGCAAACAAATTCAGGCAAAGAGTTAATGGTACAACATCGGTACCGAAATCGAAGTAGGGAAGATGAACAGTATGTTAAGCATCTTTCACCTGGATAATGTGCCCTGTCACTCTGCAAAGTTTGTTCAGGAATGGTTTGAGGAACATGACAAAGAGATCAAGGTGTTGACTTAGCTTCCAAATTCCCTAGATCTCAATGTGGTCGAGCATCTGTGGGATGTGCTGGAAAAACAAGTCCGAGCCATGGAGGCCCCACCTTGCATCTTACAGGATGTATAGGATCTGCTGCTAACGTGTTGGTGCCAGATACCACAGGACCAGGAACGGCGAGAAGGAGGAGGGTCGTTACAGATTACAGGGGGCCCAGGCCTCCACCTGAAGCAGACAAGACAATTTTTCTTTTCCATTTTTACACAAAAGGGGAGGGATGGAGCTGTCAGGAGCTACCAGTCCACTGTCTGACAGCGTGCAGAGCAAGCTTAGGAACTCTAAATCTTATGAGATTTGATAATCTCGCAAGACTTAGCACTTCATTGCTCACTCTGCAGAACATTTCCACTGAGATGGACTTAGGGGGGGTTATGATGTGTCTGGGGGTGTTGTGATATGTTTGGTGAGGGGTTATGTTGGGGCTAGGTGGGTTATGATTTGGCTGGGGGAGTGATGATGAGTCTGGGGGGGTCTTGATGTGTTTGGGGGGTTATTATGTGTCTGGAGAGGTTGAAATGTGTCTGGAGGGTGGAGTGACGTGGCAGGGGGTGGAGTGATGTGGCAGGGGGGTGAAGTGATGTGACAGGGGGGGTGGCGTGATGTGGCAGGGGGGGTGCGTGATGTTGCTGGTGTTTGGTGTGATATGGTGTGATTTGGCTAGAGGTTAGTGTGATATGGCGTGATGTGGCTGGGCGGTGGCGAGATGTGGTTGGGGGGTGGCGAGATATTGCTGGGATTTGGCGTGATGTGGCGTGGGCTGGCGAGATGTTGCTGGAGTTTGGTGTGATGTGGCTGAGGAGGGTGTGAAATGTAATATTTTATTATAATGTATGTATTATATACTTTTATAGAAGGAAAGAACAGGAGTTTTTTAAAGATAGGTGCACTAGGAATCCTCGACTTATGGTTGTAATCTCGTAAACCATCCACTTAAAACATAACTTTTATTATATGTAATTTTACAAGCGAAATATAAAATATCATACTAATAAAACACATCAGAAATAAAATTAGCTGGATGCACTAGATACTAGTACTTATATACTCAAAACTATAGAATATATGGTTGGAAGGCTGGATTGGTATAGTTAATATGCAGGTTGTATTATTATTAAATTAGTGGACAATTATCTGCCACTGATGTAGTTATAGAGAAAACCGCCACTATAATAAGTGGATTAGAAGACTGGAAACATCTATATATGTCCTGTCATAAGTGGTTTTGTTACCACAAACCTGGGTAGTGTCTTGCTGACTACCTCTTAAGCTCCCCAATATCTCTGGACATATAGGAGCAGTCCTGCAATTATAAATGATATTAAACACCAGGTGATTAGCATAAAATCTGCCTAATAGCAGATCTAGGTTGACATTGAAATAAAGCTGGTACCTAAATAGCGCAGTATCGTTATATGAAACCAGTGTCACACGCCGGTCCCATAGACAAGTACCGACATTGTTACCTTCTTCCTGGAAGCAGTGATTTAGGTTACTAACTTCTTTATCAAGGCTCATCTGTATTTGGTTCTGTGCATGTGCCACCTGTTACCCTCACTTATTACCTCCTACCTGTTCCCATTGGTGCTAGGATTTTGGCGCGCTATTTAAACCTCCCATTGTCCCTCTGTCCAATGCCTGTTCTTCGAGTTACACACTCTCTCTATAGGACTTGGCTTCCGTTGGTTTGTCTCTCCCGTTGTGCCTCGCTTATTTGTCCTGGATCAGCTGTACTCCCTTCTGCGGATACTACTTACGAATTACCCATTGCACCCGGACTCCTGGTTGCTGCCCTAGAATCATCATTCATGGATCAGCTAGCTCAACACCACTGCTGCTTCTACGCTAGGACTGCCGCTGTAACCAGTAACTCACCTGTTGCTAGAATCATCATTCACATATCAGCTAGTTCAACACCACTGCTGCTTCTACGCTAGCACTGCCGCTGTACCAGTAACTCACCCGTTGCTCGAATTACCATTTACGGATCAGCTAAGTTCTTTTTCCTTGTTATTTTTATATATTGAACGGTCGCTGTAACCAGTAACTCACCTGTAGCTAGAATCATCATTAATGGATCAGCTGGAGTTCTATTCCATGTCTGCCTCTGTTTGAACTCCCGCTGTGTCTGCTAGCCTCTGAGTTATTATTTTACGGCTCAGCTACGTTCTATTTCACCACTGTTCTCATCTGAACTGTTGCTGTATCAGTGATTCCTCGGCTGTTACTCTGAGTTACCATTTTTGGATCAGCTAGTCCCATCTTTGTTATCGTCATCTGAGCTGTTGCTGTATCAATGATTCTCCCGCTGTTACCCTGAGTTACCAATTACAAGCCAGCTATTCTAATCCATCCTCACCGATTACCTGAACTGTTGCTGGATCAGTGATCCTCCTGCTGTTGCCTTGAGTTACCAACCCGTTGTTCCAAGCTCAACCATTAATCTGTCAATACTCATTCTGGAGGCCGCGACCTGCGGGATAAGAGCAGCGAAGCACATACCCCCTTGCGGGGGTCACTGGCAAAAACCCCCTACCCGTTAGACTCCGCGCTCCTTAGTGAGTACCACTCACTGACAGAGACAAGGGTTCCACTAAATATTCTGCAGATACGTGACAACCAGGTTATGGGTAGTGTCTTGCTAACTGCCTCCTAAGTTCCCCACTATCTCTGGGCTTATAGGAGCAATCCTGCATTAACAATCCCCTCCATATCAAAAAGAATCAAGTGCACCCAGCGGTAACGCGGATGCGCGTTTCGCTGTATGGTGCTTAGTCAAGGCAAGCCGACAGAATAATGAACTGACAGTTCTTATATACTGTCAGTCCCGAGTTGACAGAGTGACATCACAATTAAGAGTCAATCATAAATCAGTGTCCAGCATGATTGACAGTATCATCCGCCAATGAAAGGTAGGCCCTCCTTAACCCTGCCTTTTGAATGTTTTTATTGGTTAGATATCGTCTATGGTTCTTAAGCAGGATAATTGGTACCTGTTTTTCTGAATGAATTAGAAGACCTACATAACGAGTAGTTATACGTATTGAAAGTGTCAGTATATTTATAATTCGATCAGATCGATCAGGCACTCATAATACAACTTATAGTCTCAAAATACTGATTGCTAGGATATTACAACTAACTGTATATTCCCTAGCCTACTTGCAAAACAAAACAAAATCATGGTTGTGCGGCATTAGTTCACGGTTCCACTGACAAGTAATACATACCCTCTGAATGAATGAAGTGTATTTAATGAACAAAACCCCGTATTTATATTATAACATTATGTTGTGAAGATGACAGTGTTGTTAATGTGAACTTATCAAATTAATTATCAATAATATATGATGTGTAATTATAACCTTGTGAAATCGGTGTAAAGATATAATTAGATGTATATAGCATATAATAACATAAGTACTCCTTTATTTAGTGAAAAACAAATAACTGTGAAAACATGATGAAAAAAGGAAATTAATAATAACAAGTGAAACTTATATGGTGTTTAAGGTCTATCAAGACTAATGGAGGAGTGAAAACATAATTCTTAAAAGTGTGATAATTATAAAAATGTGATATACTATAGTGTTAAAGGGATCTGTTTATTAATATTAGGTTTATTAGAATATTTAAATATAATATAATACTGGAATATATTACTATTTGGACATATGAATTCGCCATATTGTATGGTGCCAATTGGAATCCATCTTGAGGTAAGTATTCATCAATTACATAGAATTTAAATCTTAGCTGTTAAAAGGTAAGTATTATTATATTAAAGATGAGATTACCTACTAAACAACTGTCTAGAGAAAAATAGTATAATTATTATTATCATTAAGTCCATTATATACTGCCTGATTTGTGTTATGCACTGTATTCACTTATTGTTCGGTTTTCCATATTTCTTGTACCTTTACATTTTCCAAACAGGTCCCAATATTCCAGGATGCATACAAGAATCCAGTACATTGTAGTTAAAGCTGCAATAACAGGGAGGTGAGAGCAACATCATTTAATACATAATATGTCATGTTTAAAGTGGCGCAGCCACGCATGTTGACCACACCCCATAAACATTGGCCATGCCTCCATTGGGCAACGCTACCATGCAGTGGTGACACACATCCCTTTACCTTCTCATCTATGGAGGGGGGCCCAAAAGCTGCTCTACCAGTTCCCCAAATTCCTCTTGGGTGCCCTGCACAGGATACCTTCAGAGGTCTTGTGGAGTCCATGCCTCGACAGGTCAAAGCTGTTTCGGTGGCACAAGGGAAACCTACACAATATTAGGCAGGTAATTTTAATGTTTTGGTTGATATATGTATATATCAATACCTAACTGTACAAAAACAGTCAATTTAACTGAACAATGCATCAGAATATCATTTACTTAAGCAGGGTATGTATCTTTACTGGTGGTGAGGACCCAGTGGATTAGTTTCTGGTGCAATTGTAAGTGTGTTCAAGCGGACTCACATGTCTGCTCCAATGTACTTTTTTTGATAGTGCCCAAAGTGCCCTGCTAGTCGGCTACCAAACATAGAAAAAGAATTTAGGGGGTCATGTACTTTACCTTACCTCCAGCTTCTCGGAACCACTGGGCTAGTGTATAGAACAAGTGAGCATTGGTCACTATGATGACCTGTACCTCTCTGTTTTCTTTCTCAGACTCTGGGCATACTAACGCCACTACTTGCAGCACTCTCCCCACTCCAACCACCTCTTAAGGAAACCTTAGCAATACGGTGATGTAACTTTGTTCACTGAGCCCCCAGATTGTCAGTCCCAACAATGGATGAATCTCCATGTCAGACAGACTCTCCGGATATCACTTCTCAAACAAAATGGGCACTTGTGAAACAGTATCCAACAGGCCGGTGCATGGCCTTCTATTCAATGATGCCGATAAATGTGGAGTTGGACCTACTAGGGGAGCCAGCATGGGGTCCTCTTGTCTCCCTTTCTCATTTCCCAGTGGCTTTTCTTATCTTCTCTGCTGACATCGTGTTGGACACTTTTGGTCGATGATCACATTCATAGCATATTCTGGGGTCCCCTCTCCTGTTTTTGTCTCTCTCTAGTCGTGGCTGAGGGAGTGACTGCGTTGCCTCCTTAGCCTTCTGAAGAGCTAACAGATGGTCTAGCTGTTCTTCTTCGTTCATGGAAGATTTCTAGCAAGTCTTTCTCGTTGTCAGTGGCTTCATACTTCAAGCTTACTGCTTTGGCCACTTTCACCACTCTATCTCTAGTTTCAACCACAGCTTCTTCCTGTTTCACATTGTGAATCAATTGATTAAAAGAGGAAGCTGGCTTACAGGTTCAATCACTTTGAAGTTTTAATGCAACTGGATCCAACGACAATGCACCTCTCCTCTTTAAGGGTCAACCCACTGGGGCCTGGGGCTATCAGAGAACCCTGTCCTGCCTGTATAGTGGGAGGGGGCACCAATCTGGTGTGGTCCCAACCCTTTCTTTGTCTACAGAAGAGGCCCCAAGACGTTGCTGTACCGCGACCTGAAATTTCTCTTGGTGGCCCTGTTCATAGCTACTAGAGAATCAGAGCTCCTCTCAGAGTCTGGCTTGGTCTTGCAGGAAATCTTCTTCGTCGTTCAGGGACAGGTAACCTCAAAGTGGGACTTCCCACATCTTCTGCTTTTCCATTACGGTTTTTGGGTAACACCATGTCTAACCTGCCCCCCCCCCCCACCAGTAAAGACGGCAGGAATCAATTATTTTTCCAACTTTGACCCTCCAGTTGCAGAGTATGTGTTTCCATCCAGCCATCACCATGTATGTCTGCGACTACTTCATCAATCTGTAACTGTCGATAAATCACCACTTGACACTGAACAACATTCAAGATCTTTCCTCAGCTGTTCACACCAATCATGTGCTACTTCTAGTGACAATCTTGCCATGGCACTGATCTGGTAAACAAGGCTGAATGTTATATTAAAATCTCAACAGTGCCCCTACTGTAACACCCCCTGTTCCATGCCCTGGGAAAGATGTGTATGTAAATGTATAGCAGACTCTTTTTATTTTTCCTGTAGCTGACAGTGCATCCACCTGAGTTAGGGAATGTCTGGGGCTACGAACACCAGTGGGATACTCAGGGAACCCCCAGTCTACCACTAACATATGCGCAGAGTCACAAAATAGTGTAAAAGCCATCATCACATATGTATTGAGGAAACCAAAACGCAGCTGGTGGTATGATGAATATATATATATATATATATATATATATATATATAACAAAAACAAGGAATGGATCAATTTAACTGAACAATGCACCAGAATATAATTTGCTTATGCAGGATATATATCTTTACTTGTGCACACATGCTTAGGCTAACACACTGCAGAATTGTAATGGAAATCAACAGTCAAACCTTTGAGCAACAGTTTACCTAACAGTAATATCTCGAAATTACATATTCACAAACTGTATGCAATTATTTGTTTCTCACTGCCTCTTCCAAGATGTCCGCATGCAATATCTTTCTCCACTGTTAGGTTGTTTTTGCAACTGTATTGCCACCAGCAAGTTGCACTAGAACTCCAAATTCAAAGCAACAAATTAAATCCTTTTCAGGGCTATTCCTCTTTATCCATGAATCTTCACCTTATTTGCAACATATAGGTCCATAACAATTATACTGGCACATCGTACTTCCCCCGCTGCCCTCTCCTATGGTGGCCTCTCCTTCACCCACTCCGCCAGGCCTGGTGCCCGCCCTGGCGGTGGAGTTGGCCTCCTCCTCTCCTCCACCTGTACTTTTCGTGTTATTCCCCCTGAACCCTCCCTCTCCTTCTCCTCTTTTGAAGCTCACTCCATCCGCCTCTTCTACCCCATCCATCTCCGCGTCACTGTCATCTACCACCCCCCTGGCCCCACCTCCCTCTTCCTTGACAACTTTGCTAGCTGGCTTCCTCACTACCTCTCCTCCGATCTCCCCTCGATCATTCTCGGTGACTTTAATATCCCCATCGACAACCCCACCTACCCTGCTTCCAGCAAACTGCTCACCCTCTCTTCCTCCCTTGGTCTCACCCAATGGACCTCCTCCTCTACCCACTGCCTTGGTCACTCCCTTGATCTTGTCTTCTCCTACCTATGTAATCTCTCCGACTTCTCCATCTCTCCCTTTCCTCTATCCGACCACCATCTTCTCTCCTTCTCTCTCTCCTCTTCTCCTGCTCCCCTCCCCCTGCCCAAACCTACTCTGTCCATACGCAACCTCGATGCTCTTGACCCTGCCTCTCTGTCCTCCTCTCTCGATACCCTCCTTTCTCCCCTTTCCTCCCAGGCCTGCCCCAACCAGGCGGTCTCCCTCTACAATCACACCCTCACCTCCTCTCTGGACGCGGTCGCCCCTGCCCACTCCGTCCACCCCCGCTGCTCCAAACCCCAACCCTGGCACTCCAAATTTACCCGCTTCCTCCAAAAATGCTCCCGTTCCGCCGAACGTCACTGGAGAAAATCCCGCTCCCTGGCTGACTTCCTCCACTTTAAATTCATCCTTTCATCCTACAGCTCTGCCCTCTCACTCGCTAAACAATCTTTCTTTAAATCCCTCATCTCTTCCCAGTCCTCTAACCCCCGCCGCCTCTTTGCCACCTTCAGCACTCTCTTGGCCCCCTCCCCTCCCCCCCACCCCCTCCTCCCTGACTGCCTCTGATTTCGCCTCCATCTTCTCCTCTAAAATCGAGGCCATCCGACTTGAAATCTCCTCCTCCACTCTCTCTTCCACCCCTCCCACTCTTCTGTCCTCCCCCCCAACCACCTTCCCCTCCACTCCTTCCGTCCCACCACCGGCGAGGAAGTCCACTCTCTCATTTTATCCTCCCCCCCCACTACCTGCCCCCTGGATCCCATCCCCTCCCACCTTCTTCGCTCCCTTTCCCCCACCACCTGCTCCCACCTCGCTCACCTCTTTAATCTCTCCCTCTCCACTGGCATCTTCCCTTCCTCCTTCAAACATGCTCTCGTATCCCCCATTCTTAAGAAACCTAATCTCGACCCCACTTCTCTCTCGAACTATCGCCCCATATCTCTTCTCCCTTTTGCCTCCAAAATTCTCGAGAGGCTCGTCTGCAGCCGTCTCACCTCCTACCTTTCTGAATACTCCCTCCTTGATCCTCTCCAGTCTGGTTTCCGCCCCCTCCACTCCACTGAAACTGCCCTGGCTAAAGTCACCAATGACCTCCTCTCTGCAAAAGCCAGGGGCCACTTCTCCCTTCTCATCCTCCTTGACCTCTCTGCAGCCTTTGACACTGTTGACCACCCCCTCCTCCTCCACACCCTCCAGTCTTTCGGCCTCTCCGGCCCAGTCCTGTCCTGGTTCACCTCTTACCTTACTCACCGTTCCTTCTCTGTCACCACCTCTGGGTCTCTCTCCCCCCCATCCACCCTTCCAGTCGGGGTCCCTCAGGGCTCTGTTCTGGGACCCTTACTCTTCTCTCTATACACCTCCTCCCTGGGTGAACTCATCAGCTCCTTCGGCTTCAGCTACCACCTTTACGCTGACGACACTCAACTATACCTCTCCTCTCCTGATCTCTCTCCCTCCCTCCTCTCTAGGGTGTCCGCCTGCCTCTCTGCCATCTCCTCCTGGATGTCCTCTCGATTCCTCAAACTTAACCTTGCCAAAACTGAGCTCATAGTTTTTCCTCCCTCTCATACCCCATCCCCTTCTGACCTCTCCATCACTGTCGACAACACCTCTATCTCCCCTGTCCCCCAACTTCGCTGCCTTGGTGTCATCCTCGACTCCTCTCTCTCCTTTGGCCCCCACATCCTCTCTCTTGCTAAATCC